>NW_026707942.1:0-191382 GCF_902713425.1 Acipenser ruthenus
GTGTGGTTCACAAGCAGAGAGGGAGTGTGTTTGGTGTTGGTGTGGTTCACATGCAGAGAGGGAGTGTGTTTGGTGTTGGTGAGGTTCACATGCAGAGAGGGAGTGTGTTTGGTGTTGGAGTGGTTCACAAGCAGAGAGGGAGTGTGTTGGGCGTTGGTGGGGTTCACATGCACAGAGGGAGTGTGTTTGGTGTTGGTGAGGTTCACATGCACAGAGGGAGTGTGTTTGGTGTTGGTGAGGTTCACATGCACAGAGGGAGTGTGTTTGGTGTTGGTGAGGTTCACATGCACAGAGGGAGTGTGTTTGGTGTTGGTGAGGTTCACATGTAGAGATGGAGTGTGTTTGGTGTTGAGGTTCACATGCAGAGAGGGAGTGTGTTTGGTATTGGTGTGGATCACGTGCACAGAGGGAGTGTGTTTGATGTTGAGGTTCACATGCACAGAGGGAGTGTGTTTGGTGTTGGTGAGGTTCACATGGAGAGAGGGAGTGTGTTTGGTGTTGGTGAGTTTCACATGCAGAGAGGGAGTGTGTTTGGTGTTGGTGAGGTTCACATGCAGAGAGGGAGTGTGTTTGGCGTTGGTGTGGTTCACATGTAGAAATGGAGTTTGTTTGGTGTTAAGGTTCACATGCAGAGAGGGAGTGTGTTTGGTGTTGGTGTGGTTCACATGCAGAGAGGGAGTGTGTTTGGTGTTGGTGTGGATCACGTGCACAGAGGGAGTGTGTTTGGTGTTGAGGTTCACATGCACAGAGGGAGTGTGTTTGGTGTTGGTGAGGTTCACATGGAGAGAGGGAGTGTGTTTGGTGTTGGTGAAGGTTCACATGCAGAGAGGGAGTGTGTTTGGTGTTGGTGAGGTTCACATGCAGAGAGGGAGTGTGTTTGGTGTTGGTGTGGTTCACAAGCAGAGAGGGAGTGTGTTTGGTGTTGGTGTGGTTCACATGCAGAGAGGGAGTGTGTTTGGTGTTGGTGAGGTTCACATGCAGAGAGGGAGTGTGTTTGGTGTTGGAGTGGTTCACAAGCAGAGAGGGAGTGTGTTGGGCGTTGGTGGGGTTCACATGCACAGAGGGAGTGTGTTTGGTGTTGGTGAGGTTCACATGCACAGAGGGAGTGTGTTTGGTGTTGGTGAGGTTCACATGCACAGAGGGAGTGTGTTTGGTGTTGGTGAGGTTCACATGCACAGAGGGAGTGTGTTTGGTGTTGGTGAGGTTCACATGTAGAGATGGAGTGTGTTTGGTGTTGAGGTTCACATGCAGAGAGGGAGTGTGTTTGGTGTTGGTGTGGATCACGTGCACAGAGGGAGTGTGTTTGGTGTTGAGGTTCACATGCACAGAGGGAGTGTGTTTGGTGTTGGTGAGGTTCACATGGAGAGAGGGAGTGTGTTTGGTGTTGGTGAAGGTTCACATGCAGAGAGGGAGTGTGTTTGGTGTTGGTGAAGGTTCACATGCAGAGAGGGAGTGTGTTTGGTGTTGGTGAGGTTCACATGCAGAGAGGGAGTGTGTTTGGCGTTGGTGAGGTTCACATGCAGAGAGGGAGTATGTTTGGTGTTGGTGAGGTTCACATGCAGAGAGGGAGTGTGTTTGGTGTTGGTGTGGTTCACAAGCAGAGAGGGAGTGTGTTTGGTGTTGGTGTGGTTCACATGCAGAGAGGGAGTGTGTTTGGTGTTGGTGAGGTTCACATGCAGAGAGGGAGTGTGTTTGGTGTTGGTGTGGTTCACAAGCAGAGAGGGAGTGTGTTGGGCGTTGGTGGGGTTCACATGCACAGAGGGAGTGTGTTTGGTGTTGGTGAGGTTCACATGCACAGAGGGAGTGTGTTTGGTGTTGGTGAGGTTCACATGCACAGAGGGAGTGTGTTTGGTGTTGGTGAGGTTCACATGCACAGAGGGAGTGTGTTTGGTGTTCGTGAGGTTCACATGCACAGAGGGAGTGTGTTTGGTGTTGAGGTTCACATGCACAGAGGGAGTGTGTTTGGTGTTGAGGTTCACATGCACAGAGGGAGTGTGTTTGGTGTTGGTGAGGTTCACATGGAGAGAGGGAGTGTGTTTGGTGTTGGTGAGGTTCACATGCAGAGAGGGAGTATGTTTGGTGTTGGTGAGGTTCACATGCAGCGAGGGAGTGTGTTTGGTGTTGGTGAGGTTCACATGCAGAGAGGGAGTGTGTTGGGCGTTGGGTGGGGTTCACATGCAGAGAGGGAGTGTGTTTGGTGTTGGTGTGGATCACGTGCACAGAGGGAGTGTGTTTGGTGTTGAGGTTCACATGCACAGAGGGAGTGTGTTTGGTGTTGGTGAGGTTCACATGGAGAGAGGGAGTGTGTTTGGTGTTGGTGAGTTTCACATGCAGAGAGGGAGTGTGTTTGGTGTTGGTGAGGTTCACATGCAGAGAGGGAGTGTGTTTGGCGTTGGTGTGGTTCACATGTAGAAATGGAGTTTGTTTGGTGTTAAGGTTCACATGCAGAGAGGGAGTGTGTTTGGTGTTGGTGAAGGTTCACATGCAGAGAGGGAGTGTGTTGGGCGTTGGGTGGGGTTCACATGCAGAGAGGGAGTGTGTTTGGTGTTGGTGTGGATCACGTGCACAGAGGGAGTGTGTTTGGTGTTGAGGTTCACATGCACAGAGGGAGTGTGTTTGGTGTTGGTGAGGTTCACATGGAGAGAGGGAGTGTGTTTGGTGTTGGTGAGTTTCACATGCAGAGAGGGAGTGTGTTTGGTGTTGGTGAGGTTCACATGCAGAGAGGGAGTGTGTTTGGCGTTGGTGTGGTTCACATGTAGAAATGGAGTTTGTTTGGTGTTAAGGTTCACATGCAGAGAGGGAGTGTGTTTGGTGTTGGTGAAGGTTCACATGCAGAGAGGGAGTGTGTTTGGTGTTGGTGAGGTTCACATGCAGAGAGGGAGTGTGTTTGGTGTTGGTGTGGTTCACAAGCAGAGAGGGAGTGTGTTTGGTGTTGGTGTGGTTCACATGCAGAGAGGGAGTGTGTTTGGTGTTGGTGAGGTTCACATGCAGAGAGGGAGTGTGTTTGGTGTTGGAGTGGTTCACAAGCAGAGAGGGAGTGTGTTGGGCGTTGGTGGGGTTCACATGCACAGAGGGAGTGTGTTTGGTGTTGGTGAGGTTCACATGCACAGAGGGAGTGTGTTTGGTGTTGGTGAGGTTCACATGCACAGAGGGAGTGTGTTTGGTGTTGGTGAGGTTCACATGCACAGAGGGAGTGTGTTTGGTGTTGGTGAGGTTCACATGTAGAGATGGAGTGTGTTTGGTGTTGAGGTTCACATGCAGAGAGGGAGTGTGTTTGGTGTTGGTGTGGATCACGTGCACAGAGGGAGTGTGTTTGGTGTTGAGGTTCACATGCACAGAGGGAGTGTGTTTGGTGTTGGTGAGGTTCACATGGAGAGAGGGAGTGTGTTTGGTGTTGGTGAAGGTTCACATGCAGAGAGGGAGTGTGTTTGGTGTTGGTGAAGGTTCACATGCAGAGAGGGAGTGTGTTTGGTGTTGGTGAGGTTCACATGCAGAGAGGGAGTGTGTTTGGCGTTGGTGAGGTTCACATGCAGAGAGGGAGTATGTTTGGTGTTGGTGAGGTTCACATGCAGAGAGGGAGTGTGTTTGGTGTTGGTGTGGTTCACAAGCAGAGAGGGAGTGTGTTTGGTGTTGGTGTGGTTCACATGCAGAGAGGGAGTGTGTTTGGTGT
This sequence comes from Acipenser ruthenus, assembly GCF_902713425.1. Taxonomy (NCBI): domain Eukaryota; kingdom Metazoa; phylum Chordata; class Actinopteri; order Acipenseriformes; family Acipenseridae; genus Acipenser; species Acipenser ruthenus. The sequence continues at coordinate 3,671 of NW_026707942.1, forward strand.
TGGTGAGGTTCACATGCAGAGAGGGAGTGTGTTTGGTGTTGGTGTGGTTCACAAGCAGAGAGGGAGTGTGTTGGGCGTTGGTGGGGTTCACATGCACAGAGGGAGTGTGTTTGGTGTTGGTGAGGTTCACATGCACAGAGGGAGTGTGTTTGGTGTTGGTGAGGTTCACATGCACAGAGGGAGTGTGTTTGGTGTTGGTGAGGTTCACATGCACAGAGGGAGTGTGTTTGGTGTTGGTGAGGTTCACATGCACAGAGGGAGTGTGTTTGGTGTTGAGGTTCACATGCACAGAGGGAGTGTGTTTGGTGTTGAGGTTCATATGCACAGAGGGAGTGTGTTTGGTGTTGGTGAGGTTCACATGGAGAGAGGGAGTGTGTTTGGTGTTGGTGAGGTTCACATGCAGAGAGGGAGTATGTTTGGTGTTGGTGAGGTTCACATGCAGCGAGGGAGTGTGTTTGGTGTTGGTGAGGTTCACATGCAGAGAGGGAGTGTGTTGGGCGTTGGGTGGGGTTCACATGCAGAGAGGGAGTGTGTTTGGTGTTGGTGTGGATCACGTGCACAGAGGGAGTGTGTTTGGTGTTGAGGTTCACATGCACAGAGGGAGTGTGTTTGGTGTTGGTGAGGTTCACATGGAGAGAGGGAGTGTGTTTGGTGTTGGTGAGTTTCACATGCAGAGAGGGAGTGTGTTTGGTGTTGGTGCGGTTCACATGCGAGAGGGAGTGTGTTTGGTGTTGGTGAGGTTCACATGCACAGAGGGAGTGTGTTTGGTGTTGAGGTTCACATGCACAGAGGGAGTGTGTTTGGTGTTGAGGTTCACATGCACAGAGGGAGTGTGTTTGGTGTTGGTGAGGTTCACATGGAGAGAGGGAGTGTGTTTGGTGTTGGTGAGGTTCACATGCAGAGAGGGAGTATGTTTGGTGTTGGTGAGGTTCACATGCAGCGAGGGAGTGTGTTTGGTGTTGGTGAGGTTCACATGCAGAGAGGGAGTGTGTTGGGCGTTGGGTGGGGTTCACATGCAGAGAGGGAGTGTGTTTGGTGTTGGTGTGGATCACGTGCACAGAGGGAGTGTGTTTGGTGTTGAGGTTCACATGCACAGAAGGAGTGTGTTTGGTGTTGGTGAGGTTCACATGGAGAGAGGGAGTGTGTTTGGTGTTGGTGAGTTTCACATGCAGAGAGGGAGTGTGTTTGGTGTTGGTGAGGTTCACATGCAGAGAGGGAGTGTGTTTGGCGTTGGTGTGGTTCACATGTAGAAATGGAGTTTGTTTGGTGTTAAGGTTCACATGCAGACAGGGAGTGTGTTTGGTGTTGGTGTGGTTCACATGCAGAGAGGGAGTGTGTTTGGTGTTGGTGTGGATCACGTGCACAGAGGGAGTGTGTTTGGTGTTGAGGTTCACATGCACAGAGGGAGTGTGTTTGGTGTTGGTGAGGTTCACATGGAGAGAGGGAGTGTGTTTGGTGTTGGTGAAGGTTCACATGCAGAGAGGGAGTGTGTTTGGTGTTGGTGAGGTTCACATGCAGAGAGGGAGTGTGTTTGGTGTTGGTGTGGTTCACAAGCAGAGAGGGAGTGTGTTTGGTGTTGGTGTGGTTCACATGCAGAGAGGGAGTGTGTTTGGTGTTGGTGAGGTTCACATGCAGAGAGGGAGTGTGTTTGGTGTTGGAGTGGTTCACAAGCAGAGAGGGAGTGTGTTGGGCGTTGGTGAGGTTCACATGCACAGAGGGAGTGTGTTTGGTGTTGGTGAGGTTCACATGCACAGAGGGAGTGTGTTTGGTGTTGGTGAGGTTCACATGCACAGAGGGAGTGTGTTTGGTGTTGGTGAGGTTCACATGCACAGAGGGAGTGTGTTTGGTGTTGGTGAGGTTCACATGTAGAGATGGAGTGTGTTTGGTGTTGAGGTTCACATGCAGAGAGGGAGTGTGTTTGGTATTGGTGTGGATCACGTGCACAGAGGGAGTGTGTTTGGTGTTGAGGTTCACATGCACAGAGGGAGTGTGTTTGGTGTTGCTGAGGTTCACATGGAGAGAGGGAGTGTGTTTGGTGTTGGTGAGTTTCACATGCAGAGAGGGAGTGTGTTTGGTGTTGGTGAGGTTCACATGCAGAGAGGGAGTGTGTTTGGCGTTGGTGTGGTTCACATGTAGAAATGGAGTTTGTTTGGTGTTAAGGTTCACATGCAGAGAGGGAGTGTGTTTGGTGTTGGTGAAGGTTCACATGCAGAGAGGGAGTGTGTTTGGTGTTGGTGAGGTTCACATGCAGAGAGGGAGTGTGTTTGGTGTTGGTGTGGTTCACAAGCAGAGAGGGAGTGTGTTTGGTGTTGGTGTGGTTCACATGCAGAGAGGGAGTGTGTTTGGTGTTGGTGAGGTTCACATGCAGAGAGGGAGTGTGTTTGGTGTTGGAGTGGTTCACAAGCAGAGAGGGAGTGTGTTGGGCGTTGGTGGGGTTCACATGCACAGAGGGAGTGTGTTTGGTGTTGGTGAGGTTCACATGCACAGAGGGAGTGTGTTTGGTGTTGGTGAGGTTCACATGCACAGAGGGAGTGTGTTTGGTGTTGGTGAGGTTCACATGCACAGAGGGAGTGTGTTTGGTGTTGGTGAGGTTCACATGTAGAGATGGAGTGTGTTTGGTGTTGAGGTTCACATGCAGAGAGGGAGTGTGTTTGGTGTTGGTGTGGATCACGTGCACAGAGGGAGTGTGTTTGGTGTTGAGGTTCACATGCACAGAGGGAGTGTGTTTGGTGTTGGTGAGGTTCACATGGAGAGAGGGAGTGTGTTTGGTGTTGGTGAAGGTTCACATGCAGAGAGGGAGTGTGTTTGGTGTTGGTGAAGGTTCACATGCAGAGAGGGAGTGTGTTTGGTGTTGGTGAGGTTCACATGCAGAGAGGGAGTGTGTTTGGCGTTGGTGAGGTTCACATGCAGAGAGGGAGTATGTTTGGTGTTGGTGAGGTTCACATGCAGAGAGGGAGTGTGTTTGGTGTTGGTGTGGTTCACAAGCAGAGAGGGAGTGTGTTTGGTGTTGGTGTGGTTCACATGCAGAGAGGGAGTGTGTTTGGTGTTGGTGAGGTTCACATGCAGAGAGGGAGTGTGTTTGGTGTTGGTGTGGTTCACAAGCAGAGAGGGAGTGTGTTGGGCGTTGGTGGGGTTCACATGCACAGAGGGAGTGTGTTTGGTGTTGGTGAGGTTCACATGCACAGAGGGAGTGTGTTTGGTGTTGGTGAGGTTCACATGTAGAAATGGAGTTTGTTTGGTGTTAAGGTTCACATGCAGACAGGGAGTGTGTTTGGTGTTGGTGTGGTTCACATGCAGAGAGGGAGTGTGTTTGGTGTTGGTGTGGATCACGTGCACAGAGGGAGTGTGTTTGGTGTTGAGGTTCACATGCACAGAGGGAGTGTGTTTGGTGTTGGTGAGGTTCACATGGAGAGAGGGAGTGTGTTTGGTGTTGGTGAAGGTTCACATGCAGAGAGGGAGTGTGTTTGGTGTTGGTGAGGTTCACATGCAGAGAGGGAGTGTGTTTGGTGTTGGTGTGGTTCACAAGCAGAGAGGGAGTGTGTTTGGTGTTGGTGTGGTTCACATGCAGAGAGGGAGTGTGTTTGGTGTTGGTGAGGTTCACATGCAGAGAGGGAGTGTGTTTGGTGTTGGAGTGGTTCACAAGCAGAGAGGGAGTGTGTTGGGCGTTGGTGAGGTTCACATGCACAGAGGGAGTGTGTTTGGTGTTGGTGAGGTTCACATGCACAGAGGGAGTGTGTTTGGTGTTGGTGAGGTTCACATGCACAGAGGGAGTGTGTTTGGTGTTGGTGAGGTTCACATGCACAGAGGGAGTGTGTTTGGTGTTGGTGAGGTTCACATGTAGAGATGGAGTGTGTTTGGTGTTGAGGTTCACATGCAGAGAGGGAGTGTGTTTGGTATTGGTGTGGATCACGTGCACAGAGGGAGTGTGTTTGGTGTTGAGGTTCACATGCACAGAGGGAGTGTGTTTGGTGTTGCTGAGGTTCACATGGAGAGAGGGAGTGTGTTTGGTGTTGGTGAGTTTCACATGCAGAGAGGGAGTGTGTTTGGTGTTGGTGAGGTTCACATGCAGAGAGGGAGTGTGTTTGGCGTTGGTGTGGTTCACATGTAGAAATGGAGTTTGTTTGGTGTTAAGGTTCACATGCAGAGAGGGAGTGTGTTTGGTGTTGGTGAAGGTTCACATGCAGAGAGGGAGTGTGTTTGGTGTTGGTGAGGTTCACATGCAGAGAGGGAGTGTGTTTGGTGTTGGTGTGGTTCACAAGCAGAGAGGGAGTGTGTTTGGTGTTGGTGTGGTTCACATGCAGAGAGGGAGTGTGTTTGGTGTTGGTGAGGTTCACATGCAGAGAGGGAGTGTGTTTGGTGTTGGAGTGGTTCACAAGCAGAGAGGGAGTGTGTTGGGCGTTGGTGGGGTTCACATGCACAGAGGGAGTGTGTTTGGTGTTGGTGAGGTTCACATGCACAGAGGGAGTGTGTTTGGTGTTGGTGAGGTTCACATGCACAGAGGGAGTGTGTTTGGTGTTGGTGAGGTTCACATGCACAGAGGGAGTGTGTTTGGTGTTGGTGAGGTTCACATGTAGAGATGGAGTGTGTTTGGTGTTGAGGTTCACATGCAGAGAGGGAGTGTGTTTGGTGTTGGTGTGGATCACGTGCACAGAGGGAGTGTGTTTGGTGTTGAGGTTCACATGCACAGAGGGAGTGTGTTTGGTGTTGGTGAGGTTCACATGGAGAGAGGGAGTGTGTTTGGTGTTGGTGAAGGTTCACATGCAGAGAGGGAGTGTGTTTGGTGTTGGTGAAGGTTCACATGCAGAGAGGGAGTGTGTTTGGTGTTGGTGAGGTTCACATGCAGAGAGGGAGTGTGTTTGGCGTTGGTGAGGTTCACATGCAGAGAGGGAGTATGTTTGGTGTTGGTGAGGTTCACATGCAGAGAGGGAGTGTGTTTGGTGTTGGTGTGGTTCACAAGCAGAGAGGGAGTGTGTTTGGTGTTGGTGTGGTTCACATGCAGAGAGGGAGTGTGTTTGGTGTTGGTGAGGTTCACATGCAGAGAGGGAGTGTGTTTGGTGTTGGTGTGGTTCACAAGCAGAGAGGGAGTGTGTTGGGCGTTGGTGGGGTTCACATGCACAGAGGGAGTGTGTTTGGTGTTGGTGAGGTTCACATGCACAGAGGGAGTGTGTTTGGTGTTGGTGAGGTTCACATGCACAGAGGGAGTGTGTTTGGTGTTGGTGAGGTTCACATGCACAGAGGGAGTGTGTTTGGTGTTGGTGAGGTTCACATGCACAGAGGGAGTGTGTTTGGTGTTGAGGTTCACATGCACAGAGGGAGTGTGTTTGGTGTTGAGGTTCACATGCACAGAGGGAGTGTGTTTGGTGTTGGTGAGGTTCACATGGAGAGAGGGAGTGTGTTTGGTGTTGGTGAGGTTCACATGCAGAGAGGGAGTATGTTTGGTGTTGGTGAGGTTCACATGCAGCGAGGGAGTGTGTTTGGTGTTGGTGAGGTTCACATGCAGAGAGGGAGTGTGTTGGGCGTTGGGTGGGGTTCACATGCAGAGAGGGAGTGTGTTTGGTGTTGGTGTGGATCACGTGCACAGAGGGAGTGTGTTTGGTGTTGAGGTTCACATGCACAGAGGGAGTGTGTTTGGTGTTGGTGAGGTTCACATGGAGAGAGGGAGTGTGTTTGGTGTTGGTGAGTTTCACATGCAGAGAGGGAGTGTGTTTGGTGTTGGTGAGGTTCACATGCAGAGAGGGAGTGTGTTTGGCGTTGGTGTGGTTCACATGTAGAAATGGAGTTTGTTTGGTGTTAAGGTTCACATGCAGAGAGGGAGTGTGTTTGGTGTTGGTGTGGTTCACATGCAGAGAGGGAGTGTGTTTGGTGTTGGTGTGGATCACGTGCACAGAGGGAGTGTGTTTGGTGTTGAGGTTCACATGCACAGAGGGAGTGTGTTTGGTGTTGGTGAGGTTCACATGGAGAGAGGGAGTGTGTTTGGTGTTGGTGAAGGTTCACATGCAGAGAGGGAGTGTGTTTGGTGTTGGTGAGGTTCACATGCAGAGAGGGAGTGTGTTTGGTGTTGGTGTGGTTCACAAGCAGAGAGGGAGTGTGTTTGGTGTTGGTGTGGTTCACATGCAGAGAGGGAGTGTGTTTGGTGTTGGTGAGGTTCACATGCAGAGAGGGAGTGTGTTTGGTGTTGGAGTGGTTCACAAGCAGAGAGGGAGTGTGTTGGGCGTTGGTGGGGTTCACATGCACAGAGGGAGTGTGTTTGGTGTTGGTGAGGTTCACATGCACAGAGGGAGTGTGTTTGGTGTTGGTGAGGTTCACATGCACAGAGGGAGTGTGTTTGGTGTTGGTGAGGTTCACATGCACAGAGGGAGTGTGTTTGGTGTTGGTGAGGTTCACATGTAGAGATGGAGTGTGTTTGGTGTTGAGGTTCACATGCAGAGAGGGAGTGTGTTTGGTATTGGTGTGGATCACGTGCACAGAGGGAGTGTGTTTGGTGTTGAGGTTCACATGCACAGAGGGAGTGTGTTTGGTGTTGGTGAGGTTCACATGGAGAGAGGGAGTGTGTTTGGTGTTGGTGAGTTTCACATGCAGAGAGGGAGTGTGTTTGGTGTTGGTGAGGTTCACATGCAGAGAGGGAGTGTGTTTGGCGTTGGTGTGGTTCACATGTAGAAATGGAGTTTGTTTGGTGTTAAGGTTCACATGCAGAGAGGGAGTGTGTTTGGTGTTGGTGTGGTTCACATGCAGAGAGGGAGTGTGTTTGGTGTTGGTGTGGATCACGTGCACAGAGGGAGTGTGTTTGGTGTTGAGGTTCACATGCACAGAGGGAGTGTGTTTGGTGTTGGTGAGGTTCACATGGAGAGAGGGAGTGTGTTTGGTGTTGGTGAAGGTTCACATGCAGAGAGGGAGTGTGTTTGGTGTTGGTGAGGTTCACATGCAGAGAGGGAGTGTGTTTGGTGTTGGTGTGGTTCACAAGCAGAGAGGGAGTGTGTTTGGTGTTGGTGTGGTTCACATGCAGAGAGGGAGTGTGTTTGGTGTTGGTGAGGTTCACATGCAGAGAGGGAGTGTGTTTGGTGTTGGAGTGGTTCACAAGTAGAGAGGGAGTGTGTTGGGCGTTGGTGGGGTTCACATGCACAGAGGGAGTGTGTTTGGTGTTGGTGAGGTTCACATGCACAGAGGGAGTGTGTTTGGTGTTGGTGAGGTTCACATGCACAGAGGGAGTGTGTTTGGTGTTGGTGAGGTTCACATGCACAGAGGGAGTGTGTTTGGTGTTGGTGAGGTTCACATGTAGAGATGGAGTGTGTTTGGTGTTGAGGTTCACATGCAGAGAGGGAGTGTGTTTGGTGTTGGTGTGGATCACGTGCACAGAGGGAGTGTGTTTGGTGTTGAGGTTCACATGCACAGAGGGAGTGTGTTTGGTGTTGGTGAGGTTCACATGGAGAGAGGGAGTGTGTTTGGTGTTGGTGAATGTTCACATGCAGAGAGGGAGTGTGTTTGGTGTTGGTGAAGGTTCACATGCAGAGAGGGAGTGTGTTTGGTGTTGGTGAGGTTCACATGCAGAGAGGGAGTGTGTTTGGCGTTGGTGAGGTTCACATGCAGAGAGGGAGTATGTTTGGTGTTGGTGAGGTTCACATGCAGAGAGGGAGTGTGTTTGGCGTTGGTGTGGTTCACATTGTAGAGATGGAGTTTGTGTGGTGTTAAGGGCAGAGAGGGAGTGTGTTTGGTGTTTGTGTGGTTCACATGCAGAGAGGGAGTGTGTTTGGTGTTGGTGTGGATCACGTGCACAGAGGGAGTGTGTTTGGTGTTGAGGTTCACATGCACAGAGGGAGTGTGTTTGGTGTTGGTGAGGTTCACATGGAGAGAGGGAGTGTGTTTGGTGTTGGTGAAGGTTCACATGCAGAGAGGGAGTGTGTTTGGTGTTGGTGAGGTTCACATGCAGAGAGGGAGTGTGTTTGGTGTTGGTGAGGTTCACATGCAGAGAGGGAGTGTGTTTGGTGTTGGTGAGGTTCACATGGAGAGAGGGAGTGTGTTTGGTGTTGGTGAAGGTTCACATGCAGAGAGGGAGTGTGTTTGGTGTTGGTGAGGTTAACATGCGCAGAGGGAGTGTATTTGGTGTTGGTGAGGTTCACATGCACAGAGGGAGTGTTTTTGGCGTTGGTGAGGTTCACATGCCAGAGGGAGTGTGTTTGGTGTTGGTGGGGTTCACATGCAGAGAGGGAGTGTGTTTGGTGTTGGTGAGTTTCACATGCGCAGAGGGAGTGTGTTTGGCATTGGTGGGGTTCACATGCAGAGAGGGAGTGTGTTTGGTGTTGGTGAGGTTCACATGCAGAGAGGGTGTTTGGTGTTGGTGAGGTTAACATGCGCAGAGGGAGTGTGTTTGGTGTTGGTGAGGTTCACATGCAGCGAGGGCGTGTGGTTGGTGTTGGTGAGGTTCACATGCAGAGAGGGAGTGTGTTTGGCGTTGGTGTGGTTCACATGTAGAGAGGGAGTATGTTTGGTGTTGGTGAGGTTCACATGCAGAGAGGGAGTGTGTTTGGCGTTGGTGTGGTTCACATGTAGAAATGGAGTTTGTTTGGTGTTAAGGTTCACATGCAGAGAGGGAGTGTGTTTGGTGTTGGTGTGGTTCACATGCAGAGAGGGAGTGTGTTTGGTGTTGGTGTGGATCACGTGCACAGAGGGAGTGTGTTTGGTGTTGAGGTTCACATGCACAGAGGGAGTGTGTTTGGTGTTGGTGAGGTTCACATGGAGAGAGGGAGTGTGTTTGGTGTTGGTGAAGGTTCACATGCAGAGAGGGAGTGTGTTTGGTGTTGGTGAGGTTCACATGCAGAGAGGGAGTGTGTTTGGTGTTGGTGTGGTTCACAAGCAGAGAGGGAGTGTGTTTGGTGTTGGTGTGGTTCACATGCAGAGAGGGAGTGTGTTTGGTGTTGGTGAGGTTCACATGCAGAGAGGGAGTGTGTTTGGTGTTGGAGTGGTTCACAAGCAGAGAGGGAGTGTGTTGGGCGTTGGTGGGGTTCACATGCACAGAGGGAGTGTGTTTGGTGTTGGTGAGGTTCACATGCACAGAGGGAGTGTGTTTGGTGTTGGTGAGGTTCACATGCACAGAGGGAGTGTGTTTGGTGTTGGTGAGGTTCACATGCACAGAGGGAGTGTGTTTGGTGTTGGTGAGGTTCACATGTAGAGATGGAGTGTGTTTGGTGTTGAGGTTCACATGCAGAGAGGGAGTGTGTTTGGTATTGGTGTGGATCACGTGCACAGAGGGAGTGTGTTTGGTGTTGAGGTTCACATGCACAGAGGGAGTGTGTTTGGTGTTGGTGAGGTTCACATGGAGAGAGGGAGTGTGTTTGGTGTTGGTGAGTTTCACATGCAGAGAGGGAGTGTGTTTGGTGTTGGTGAGGTTCACATGCAGAGAGGGAGTGTGTTTGGCGTTGGTGTGGTTCACATGTAGAAATGGAGTTTGTTTGGTGTTAAGGTTCACATGCAGAGAGGGAGTGTGTTTGGTGTTGGTGTGGTTCACATGCAGAGAGGGAGTGTGTTTGGTGTTGGTGTGGATCACGTGCACAGAGGGAGTGTGTTTGGTGTTGAGGTTCACATGCACAGAGGGAGTGTGTTTGGTGTTGGTGAGGTTCACATGGAGAGAGGGAGTGTGTTTGGTGTTGGTGAAGGTTCACATGCAGAGAGGGAGTGTGTTTGGTGTTGGTGAGGTTCACATGCAGAGAGGGAGTGTGTTTGGTGTTGGTGTGGTTCACAAGCAGAGAGGGAGTGTGTTTGGTGTTGGTGTGGTTCACATGCAGAGAGGGAGTGTGTTTGGTGTTGGTGAGGTTCACATGCAGAGAGGGAGTGTGTTTGGTGTTGGAGTGGTTCACAAGTAGAGAGGGAGTGTGTTGGGCGTTGGTGGGGTTCACATGCACAGAGGGAGTGTGTTTGGTGTTGGTGAGGTTCACATGCACAGAGGGAGTGTGTTTGGTGTTGGTGAGGTTCACATGCACAGAGGGAGTGTGTTTGGTGTTGGTGAGGTTCACATGTAGAGATGGAGTGTGTTTGGTGTTGAGGTTCACATGCAGAGAGGGAGTGTGTTTGGTGTTGGTGAGGTTCACATGCAGAGAGGGAGTGTGTTTGGCGTTGGTGAGGTTCACATGCAGAGAGGGAGTATGTTTGGTGTTGGTGAGGTTCACATGCAGAGAGGGAGTGTGTTTGGTGTTGGTGTGGTTCACAAGCAGAGAGGGAGTGTGTTTGGTGTTGGTGTGGTTCACATGCAGAGAGGGAGTGTGTTTGGTGTTGGTGAGGTTCACATGCAGAGAGGGAGTGTGTTTGGTGTTGGTGTGGTTCACAAGCAGAGAGGGAGTGTGTTGGGCGTTGGTGGGGTTCACATGCACAGAGGGAGTGTGTTTGGTGTTGGTGAGGTTCACATGCACAGAGGGAGTGTGTTTGGTGTTGGTGAGGTTCACATGCACAGAGGGAGTGTGTTTGGTGTTGGTGAGGTTCACATGCACAGAGGGAGTGTGTTTGGTGTTGGTGAGGTTCACATGCACAGAGGGAGTGTGTTTGGTGTTGAGGTTCACATGCACAGAGGGAGTGTGTTTGGTGTTGAGGTTCACATGCACAGAGGGAGTGTGTTTGGTGTTGGTGAGGTTCACATGGAGAGAGGGAGTGTGTTTGGTGTTGGTGAGGTTCACATGCAGAGAGGGAGTATGTTTGGTGTTGGTGAGGTTCACATGCAGCGAGGGAGTGTGTTTGGTGTTGGTGAGGTTCACATGCAGAGAGGGAGTGTGTTGGGCGTTGGGTGGGGTTCACATGCAGAGAGGGAGTGTGTTTGGTGTTGGTGTGGATCACGTGCACAGAGGGAGTGTGTTTGGTGTTGAGGTTCACATGCACAGAGGGAGTGTGTTTGGTGTTGGTGAGGTTCACATGGAGAGAGGGAGTGTGTTTGGTGTTGGTGAGTTTCACATGCAGAGAGGGAGTGTGTTTGGTGTTGGTGAGGTTCACATGCAGAGAGGGAGTGTGTTTGGCGTTGGTGTGGTTCACATGTAGAAATGGAGTTTGTTTGGTGTTAAGGTTCACATGCAGAGAGGGAGTGTGTTTGGTGTTGGTGTGGTTCACATGCAGAGAGGGAGTGTGTTTGGTGTTGGTGTGGATCACGTGCACAGAGGGAGTGTGTTTGGTGTTGAGGTTCACATGCACAGAGGGAGTGTGTTTGGTGTTGGTGAGGTTCACATGGAGAGAGGGAGTGTGTTTGGTGTTGGTGAAGGTTCACATGCAGAGAGGGAGTGTGTTTGGTGTTGGTGAGGTTCACATGCAGAGAGGGAGTGTGTTTGGTGTTGGTGTGGTTCACAAGCAGAGAGGGAGTGTGTTTGGTGTTGGTGTGGTTCACATGCAGAGAGGGAGTGTGTTTGGTGTTGGTGAGGTTCACATGCAGAGAGGGAGTGTGTTTGGTGTTGGAGTGGTTCACAAGCAGAGAGGGAGTGTGTTGGGCGTTGGTGGGGTTCACATGCACAGAGGGAGTGTGTTTGGTGTTGGTGAGGTTCACATGCACAGAGGGAGTGTGTTTGGTGTTGGTGAGGTTCACATGCACAGAGGGAGTGTGTTTGGTGTTGGTGAGGTTCACATGCACAGAGGGAGTGTGTTTGGTGTTGGTGAGGTTCACATGTAGAGATGGAGTGTGTTTGGTGTTGAGGTTCACATGCAGAGAGGGAGTGTGTTTGGTATTGGTGTGGATCACGTGCACAGAGGGAGTGTGTTTGGTGTTGAGGTTCACATGCACAGAGGGAGTGTGTTTGGTGTTGGTGAGGTTCACATGGAGAGAGGGAGTGTGTTTGGTGTTGGTGAGTTTCACATGCAGAGAGGGAGTGTGTTTGGTGTTGGTGAGGTTCACATGCAGAGAGGGAGTGTGTTTGGCGTTGGTGTGGTTCACATGTAGAAATGGAGTTTGTTTGGTGTTAAGGTTCACATGCAGAGAGGGAGTGTGTTTGGTGTTGGTGTGGTTCACATGCAGAGAGGGAGTGTGTTTGGTGTTGGTGTGGATCACGTGCACAGAGGGAGTGTGTTTGGTGTTGAGGTTCACATGCACAGAGGGAGTGTGTTTGGTGTTGGTGAGGTTCACATGGAGAGAGGGAGTGTGTTTGGTGTTGGTGAAGGTTCACATGCAGAGAGGGAGTGTGTTTGGTGTTGGTGAGGTTCACATGCAGAGAGGGAGTGTGTTTGGTGTTGGTGTGGTTCACAAGCAGAGAGGGAGTGTGTTTGGTGTTGGTGTGGTTCACATGCAGAGAGGGAGTGTGTTTGGTGTTGGTGAGGTTCACATGCAGAGAGGGAGTGTGTTTGGTGTTGGAGTGGTTCACAAGTAGAGAGGGAGTGTGTTGGGCGTTGGTGGGGTTCACATGCACAGAGGGAGTGTGTTTGGTGTTGGTGAGGTTCACATGCACAGAGGGAGTGTGTTTGGTGTTGGTGAGGTTCACATGCACAGAGGGAGTGTGTTTGGTGTTGGTGAGGTTCACATGCACAGAGGGAGTGTGTTTGGTGTTGGTGAGGTTCACATGTAGAGATGGAGTGTGTTTGGTGTTGAGGTTCACATGCAGAGAGGGAGTGTGTTTGGTGTTGGTGTGGATCACGTGCACAGAGGGAGTGTGTTTGGTGTTGAGGTTCACATGCACAGAGGGAGTGTGTTTGGTGTTGGTGAGGTTCACATGGAGAGAGGGAGTGTGTTTGGTGTTGGTGAATGTTCACATGCAGAGAGGGAGTGTGTTTGGTGTTGGTGAAGGTTCACATGCAGAGAGGGAGTGTGTTTGGTGTTGGTGAGGTTCACATGCAGAGAGGGAGTGTGTTTGGCGTTGGTGAGGTTCACATGCAGAGAGGGAGTATGTTTGGTGTTGGTGAGGTTCACATGCAGAGAGGGAGTGTGTTTGGCGTTGGTGTGGTTCACATTGTAGAGATGGAGTTTGTGTGGTGTTAAGGGCAGAGAGGGAGTGTGTTTGGTGTTTGTGTGGTTCACATGCAGAGAGGGAGTGTGTTTGGTGTTGGTGTGGATCACGTGCACAGAGGGAGTGTGTTTGGTGTTGAGGTTCACATGCACAGAGGGAGTGTGTTTGGTGTTGGTGAGGTTCACATGGAGAGAGGGAGTGTGTTTGGTGTTGGTGAAGGTTCACATGCAGAGAGGGAGTGTGTTTGGTGTTGGTGAGGTTCACATGCAGAGAGGGAGTGTGTTTGGTGTTGGTGAGGTTCACATGCAGAGAGGGAGTGTGTTTGGTGTTGGTGAGGTTCACATGGAGAGAGGGAGTGTGTTTGGTGTTGGTGAAGGTTCACATGCAGAGAGGGAGTGTGTTTGGTGTTGGTGAGGTTAACATGCGCAGAGGGAGTGTATTTGGTGTTGGTGAGGTTCACATGCACAGAGGGAGTGTTTTTGGCGTTGGTGAGGTTCACATGCCAGAGGGAGTGTGTTTGGTGTTGGTGGGGTTCACATGCAGAGAGGGAGTGTGTTTGGTGTTGGTGAGTTTCACATGCGCAGAGGGAGTGTGTTTGGCATTGGTGGGGTTCACATGCAGAGAGGGAGTGTGTTTGGTGTTGGTGAGGTTCACATGCAGAGAGGGTGTTTGGTGTTGGTGAGGTTAACATGCGCAGAGGGAGTGTGTTTGGTGTTGGTGAGGTTCACATGCAGCGAGGGCGTGTGGTTGGTGTTGGTGAGGTTCACATGCAGAGAGGGAGTGTGTTTGGCGTTGGTGTGGTTCACATGTAGAGAGGGAGTATGTTTGGTGTTGGTGAGGTTCACATGCAGAGAGGGAGTGTGTTTGGCGTTGGTGTGGTTCACATGTAGAAATGGAGTTTGTTTGGTGTTAAGGTTCACATGCAGAGAGGGAGTGTGTTTGGTGTTGGTGTGGTTCACATGCAGAGAGGGAGTGTGTTTGGTGTTGGTGTGGATCACGTGCACAGAGGGAGTGTGTTTGGTGTTGAGGTTCACATGCACAGAGGGAGTGTGTTTGGTGTTGGTGAGGTTCACATGGAGAGAGGGAGTGTGTTTGGTGTTGGTGAAGGTTCACATGCAGAGAGGGAGTGTGTTTGGTGTTGGTGAGGTTCACATGCAGAGAGGGAGTGTGTTTGGTGTTGGTGTGGTTCACAAGCAGAGAGGGAGTGTGTTTGGTGTTGGTGTGGTTCACATGCAGAGAGGGAGTGTGTTTGGTGTTGGTGAGGTTCACATGCAGAGAGGGAGTGTGTTTGGTGTTGGAGTGGTTCACAAGCAGAGAGGGAGTGTGTTGGGCGTTGGTGGGGTTCACATGCACAGAGGGAGTGTGTTTGGTGTTGGTGAGGTTCACATGCACAGAGGGAGTGTGTTTGGTGTTGGTGAGGTTCACATGCACAGAGGGAGTGTGTTTGGTGTTGGTGAGGTTCACATGCACAGAGGGAGTGTGTTTGGTGTTGGTGAGGTTCACATGTAGAGATGGAGTGTGTTTGGTGTTGAGGTTCACATGCAGAGAGGGAGTGTGTTTGGTATTGGTGTGGATCACGTGCACAGAGGGAGTGTGTTTGGTGTTGAGGTTCACATGCACAGAGGGAGTGTGTTTGGTGTTGGTGAGGTTCACATGGAGAGAGGGAGTGTGTTTGGTGTTGGTGAGTTTCACATGCAGAGAGGGAGTGTGTTTGGTGTTGGTGAGGTTCACATGCAGAGAGGGAGTGTGTTTGGCGTTGGTGTGGTTCACATGTAGAAATGGAGTTTGTTTGGTGTTAAGGTTCACATGCAGAGAGGGAGTGTGTTTGGTGTTGGTGTGGTTCACATGCAGAGAGGGAGTGTGTTTGGTGTTGGTGTGGATCACGTGCACAGAGGGAGTGTGTTTGGTGTTGAGGTTCACATGCACAGAGGGAGTGTGTTTGGTGTTGGTGAGGTTCACATGGAGAGAGGGAGTGTGTTTGGTGTTGGTGAAGGTTCACATGCAGAGAGGGAGTGTGTTTGGTGTTGGTGAGGTTCACATGCAGAGAGGGAGTGTGTTTGGTGTTGGTGTGGTTCACAAGCAGAGAGGGAGTGTGTTTGGTGTTGGTGTGGTTCACATGCAGAGAGGGAGTGTGTTTGGTGTTGGTGAGGTTCACATGCAGAGAGGGAGTGTGTTTGGTGTTGGAGTGGTTCACAAGTAGAGAGGGAGTGTGTTGGGCGTTGGTGGGGTTCACATGCACAGAGGGAGTGTGTTTGGTGTTGGTGAGGTTCACATGCACAGAGGGAGTGTGTTTGGTGTTGGTGAGGTTCACATGCACAGAGGGAGTGTGTTTGGTGTTGGTGAGGTTCACATGTAGAGATGGAGTGTGTTTGGTGTTGAGGTTCACATGCAGAGAGGGAGTGTGTTTGGTGTTGGTGTGGATCACGTGCACAGAGGGAGTGTGTTTGGTGTTGAGGTTCACATGCACAGAGGGAGTGTGTTTGGTGTTGGTGAGGTTCACATGGAGAGAGGGAGTGTGTTTGGTGTTGGTGAAGGTTCACATGCAGAGAGGGAGTGTGTTTGGTGTTGGTGAAGGTTCACATGCAGAGAGGGAGTGTGTTTGGTGTTGGTGAGGTTCACATGCAGAGAGGGAGTGTGTTTGGCGTTGGTGAGGTTCACATGCAGAGAGGGAGTATGTTTGGTGTTGGTGAGGTTCACATGCAGAGAGGGAGTGTGTTTGGCGTTGGTGTGGTTCACATTGTAGAGATGGAGTTTGTGTGGTGTTAAGGGCAGAGAGGGAGTGTGTTTGGTGTTTGTGTGGTTCACATGCAGAGAGGGAGTGTGTTTGGTGTTGGTGTGGATCACGTGCACAGAGGGAGTGTGTTTGGTGTTGAGGTTCACATGCACAGAGGGAGTGTGTTTGGTGTTGGTGAGGTTCACATGGAGAGAGGGAGTGTGTTTGGTGTTGGTGAAGGTTCACATGCAGAGAGGGAGTGTGTTTGGTGTTGGTGAGGTTCACATGCAGAGAGGGAGTGTGTTTGGTGTTGGTGAGGTTCACATGCAGAGAGGGAGTGTGTTTGGTGTTGGTGAGGTTCACATGGAGAGAGGGAGTGTGTTTGGTGTTGGTGAAGGTTCACATGCAGAGAGGGAGTGTGTTTGGTGTTGGTGAGGTTAACATGCGCAGAGGGAGTGTATTTGGTGTTGGTGAGGTTCACATGCACAGAGGGAGTGTTTTTGGCGTTGGTGAGGTTCACATGCCAGAGGGAGTGTGTTTGGTGTTGGTGGGGTTCACATGCAGAGAGGGAGTGTGTTTGGTGTTGGTGAGTTTCACATGCGCAGAGGGAGTGTGTTTGGCATTGGTGGGGTTCACATGCAGAGAGGGAGTGTGTTTGGTGTTGGTGAGGTTCACATGCAGAGAGGGTGTTTGGTGTTGGTGAGGTTAACATGCGCAGAGGGAGTGTGTTTGGTGTTGGTGAGGTTCACATGCAGCGAGGGCGTGTGGTTGGTGTTGGTGAGGTTCACATGCAGAGAGGGAGTGTGTTTGGCGTTGGTGTGGTTCACATGTAGAGAGGGAGTATGTTTGGTGTTGGTGAGGTTCACATGCAGAGAGGGAGTGTGTTTGGCGTTGGTGTGGTTCACATGTAGAAATGGAGTTTGTTTGGTGTTAAGGTTCACATGCAGAGAGGGAGTGTGTTTGGTGTTGGTGTGGTTCACATGCAGAGAGGGAGTGTGTTTGGTGTTGGTGTGGATCACGTGCACAGAGGGAGTGTGTTTGGTGTTGGTGAGGTTCACATGCAGAGAGGGAGTATGTTTGGTGTTGGTGAGGTTCACATGCAGAGAGGGAGTGTGTTTGGTGTTGGTGAGGTTCACATGCAGAGAGGGAGTATGTTTGGTGTTGGTGAGGTTCACATGCAGAGAGGGAGTGTGTTTGGCGTTGGTGTGGTTCACATGTAGAAATGGAGTTTGTTTGGTGTTAAGGTTCACATGCAGAGAGGGAGTGTGTTTGGTGTTGGTGTGGTTCACATGCAGAGAGGGAGTGTGTTTGGTGTTGGTGTGGATCACGTGCACAGAGGGAGTGTGTTTGGTGTTGAGGTTCACATGCACAGAGGGAGTGTGTTTTGTGTTGGTGAGGTTCATGGAGAGAGGGAGTGTGTTTGGTGTTGGTGAAGGTTCACATGCAGAGAGGGAGTGTGTTTGGTGTTGGTGAGGTTCACATGCAGAGAGGGAGTGTGTTTGGTGTTGGTGTGGTTCACAAGCAGAGAGGGAGTGTGTTTGGTGTTGGTGTGGTTCACATGCAGAGAGGGAGTGTGTTTGGTGTTGGTGAGGTTCACATGCAGAGAGGGAGTGTGTTTGGTGTTGGTGTGGTTCACAAGCAGAGAGGGAGTGTGTTGGGCGTTGGTGGGGTTCACATGCACAGAGGGAGTGTGTTTGGTGTTGGTGAGGTTCACATGCACAGAGGGAGTGTGTTTGGTGTTGGTGAGGTTCACATGCACAGAGGGAGTGTGTTTGGTGTTGAGGTTCACATGCACAGAGGGAGTGTGTTTGGTGTTGGTGAGGTTCACATGGAGAGAGGGAGTGTGTTTGGTGTTGGTGAGGTTCACATGCAGAGAGGGAGTATGTTTGGTGTTGGTGAGGTTCACATGCAGCGAGGGAGTGTGTTTGGTGTTGGTGAGGTTCACATGCAGAGAGGGAGTGTGTTTGGCGTTGGGTGGGGTTCACATGCAGAGAGGGAGTGTGTTTGGTGTTGGTGTGGATCACGTGCACAGAGGGAGTGTGTTTGGTGTTGAGGTTCACATGCACAGAGGGAGTGTGTTTGGTGTTGGTGAGGTTCACATGGAGAGAGGGAGTGTGTTTGGTGTTGGTGAGGTTCACATGCAGAGAGGGAGTGTGTTTGGTGTTGGTGAGGTTCACATGCAGAGAGGGAGTATGTTTGGTGTTGGTGAGGTTCACATGCAGAGAGGGAGTGTGTTTGGCGTTGGTGTGGTTCACATGTAGAAATGGAGTTTGTTTGGTGTTAAGGTTCACATGCAGAGAGGGAGTGTGTTTGGTGTTGGTGTGGTTCACATGCAGAGAGGGAGTGTGTTTGGTGTTGGTGTGGAACACGTGCACAGAGGGAGTGTGTTTGGTGTTGAGGTTCACATGCACAGAGGGAGTGTGTTTGGTGTTGGTGAGGTTCACATGGAGAGAGGGAGTGTGTTTGGTGTTGGTGAAGGTTCACATGCAGAGAGGGAGTGTGTTTGGTGTTGGTGAGGTTCACATGCAGAGAGGGAGTGTGTTTGGTGTTGGTGTGGTTCACAAGCAGAGAGGGAGTGTGTTTGGTGTTGGTGTGGTTCACATGCAAAGAGGGAGTGTGTTTGGTGTTGGTGAGGTTCACATGCAGAGAGGGAGTGTGTTTGATGTTGGTGTGGTTCACAAGCAGAGAGGGAGTGTGTTGGGCGTTGGTGGGGTTCACATGCACAGAGGGAGTGTGTTTGGTGTTGGTGAGGTTCACATGCACAGAGGGAGTGTGTTTGGTGTTGGTGAGGTTCACATGCAGAGAGGGAGTGTGTTTGGTGTTGGTGTGGATCACGTGCACAGAGGGAGTGTGTTTGGTGTTGAGGTTCACATGCACAGAGGGAGTGTGTTTGGTGTTGGTGAGGTTCACATGGAGAGAGGGAGTGTGTTTGGTGTTGAGGTTCACATGCACAGAGGGAGTGTGTTTGGTGTTGGTGAGGTTCACATGCAGCGAGGGAGTGTGTTTGGTGTTGGTGAGGTTCACATGCAGAGAGGGAGTGTGTTGGGCGTTGGGTGGGGTTGACATGCAGAGAGGGAGTGTGTTTGGTGTTGGTGCGGTTCACATGCGAGAGGGAGTGTGTTTGGTGTTGGTGAGGTTCACATGTAGAGATGGAGTGTGTTTGGTGTTGAGGTTCACATGCACAGAGGGAGTGTGTTTGGTGTTGGTGCGGTTCACATGCAGAGAGGGAGTGTGTTTGGTGTTGGTGCGGTTCACATGCGAGAGGGAGTGTGTTTGGTGTTGGTGAGGTTCACATGTAGAGATGGAGTGTGTTTGGTGTTGAGGTTCACATGCAGAGAGGGAGTGTGTTTGGTGTTGGTGAGGTTCACATGGAGAGAGGGAGTGTGTTTGGTGTTGGTGAAGGTTCACATGCAGAGAGGGAGTGTGTTTGGTGTTGGTGCGGTTCACATGCAGAGAGGGAGTGTGTTTGGTGTTGGTGCGGTTCACATGCGAGAGGGAGTGTGTTTGGTGTTGGTGAGGTTCACATGTAGAGATGGAGTGTGTTTGGTGTTGAGGTTCACATGCAGAGAGGGAGTGTGTTTGGCGTTGGTATGGTTCACATTGTAGAGATGGAGTTTGTTTGGTGTAAGGGCAGAGAGGGAGTGTGTTTGGTGTTGGTGTGGTTCACATGCAGAGAGGGAGTGTGTTTGGTGTTGGTGTGGATCACGTGCACAGAGGGAGTGTGTTTGGTGTTGAGGTTCACATGCACAGAGGGAGTGTGTTTGGTGTTGGTGAGGTTCACATGCAGAGAGGGAGTGTGTTTGGTGTTGGTGAGGTTCACATGCAGAGAGGGAGTGTGTTTGGTGTTGGTGAGGTTCACATGCAGAGAGGGAGTGTGTTTGGTGTTGGTGAGGTTCACATGCAGAGAGGGAGTGTGTTTGGTGTTGGTGCGGTTCACATGCGAGAGGGAGTGTGTTTGGTGTTGGTGAGGTTCACATGTAGAGATGGAGTGTGTTTGGTGTTGAGGTTCACATGCAGAGAGGGAGTGTGTTTGGTGTTGGTGAGGTTCACATGCAGAGAGGGAGTGTATTTGATGTTGGTGTGGTTCACATGCAGAGAGGGAGTGTGTTTGGTGTTGGTGAGGTTCACATGCAGAGAGGGAGTGTGTTTGGTGTTGGTGAGGTTCACATGCAGAGAGGGAGTGTGTTTGGTGTTGGTGCGGTTCACATGCGAGAGGGAGTGTATTTGGTGTTGGTGAGGTTCACATGTAGAGATGGAGTGTGTTTGGTGTTGAGGTTCACATGCAGAGAGGGAGTGTGTTTGGTGTTGGTGAGGTTCACATGCAGAGAGGGAGTGTATTTGATGTTGGTGTGGTTCACATGCAGAGAGGGAGTGTGTTTGGTGTTGGTGAGGTTCACATGCAGAGAGGGAGTGTGTTTGGTGTTGGTGAGGTTCACATGCAGAGAGGGAGTGTGTTGGTCGTTGGTGGGGTTCAAATGCAGAGAGGGAGTGTGTTTGGTGTTGGTGAGGTTCACATGCGCAGAGGGAGTATGTTTGGTGTTGGTGTGGTTCAGATGCAGAGAGGGAGTGTGTTTGGCGTTGGTGTGGTTCACATGTAGAGATGGAGTGTGTTTGATGTTGAGGTTCACATGCAGAGAAGGAGTGTAATTGGTGCTGGTGAGGTTCACATGCAGAGAGGGAGTGTGTTTGATGTTGGTGTGGTTCACATGCACAGAGGGAGTGTGTTGGGCGTTGGTGGGGTTCACATGCACAGAGGGAGTGTGTTTGGTGTTGGTGAGGTTCACATGGAGAGAGGGAGTGTGTTTGGTGTTGGTGAGGTTCACATGCAGAGAGGGAGTATGTTTGATGTTGGTGAGGTTCACATGCAGAGAGGGAGTGTGTTTGGTGTTGGTGAGGTTCACATGCAGAGAGGGAGTGTGTTGGGCGTTGGGTGGGGTTCACATGCAGAGAGGGAGTGTGTTTGGTGTTGGTGTGGATCACATGCAGAGAGGGAGTGTGTTTGGTGTTGGTGAGGTTCACATGCAGAGAGGGAGTGTGTTGGGCGTTGGGTGGGGTTCACATGCAGAGAGGGAGTGTGTTTGGTGTTGAGGTTACATGCACAGAGGGAGTGTGTATGGTGTTGGTGAGGTTCACATGGAGAGAGGGAGTGTGTTTGGTGTTGGTGAGGTTCACATGCAGAGAGCGAGTGTGTTTGGTGTTGGTGAGGTTCACAGAGAGGGAGTGTGTTTGGTGTTGGTGAGGTTAACATGCGCAGAGGGAGTGTATTTGGTGTTGGTGAGGTTCACATGCACAGAGGGAGTGTGTTTGGCGTTGGTGAGGTTCACATGCCAGAGGGAGTGTGTTTGGTGTTGGTGGGGTTCACATGCAGAGAGGGAGTGTGTTTGGTGTTGGTGAGGTTCACATGCAGAGAGGGTGTTTGGTGTTGGTGATGTTAACATGCGCAGAGGGAGTGTGTTTGGTGTTGGTGAGGTTCACATGCAGCGAGGGCGTGTGTTTGGTGTTGAGGTTCACATGCAGAGAGGGAGTGTGTTTGGTGTTGGTGAGGTTCACATGCAGAGAGGGAGTGTGTTTGGTGTTGGTGAGGTTAACATGCGCAGAGGGAGTGTATTTGGTGTTGGTGAGGTTCACATGCATAGAGGGAGTGTGTTTGGCGTTGGTGAGGTTCACATGCCAGAGGGAGTGTGTTTGGCGTTGGTGTGGTTCACATTGTAGAGATGGAGTTTGTTTGGTGTTAAGGGCAGAGAGGGAGTGTGTTTGGTGTTGGTGTGGTTCACATGCAGAGAGGGAGTGTGTTTGGTGTTGGTGTGGATCACGTGCACAGAGGGAGTGTGTTTGGTGTTGAGGTTCACATGCACAGAGGGAGTGTGTTTGGTGTTGGTGAGGTTCACATGGAGAGAGGGAGTGTGTTTGGTGTTGGTGAAGGTTCACATGCAGAGAGGGAGTGTTTTTGGTGTTGGTGAGGTTCACATGCAGAGAGGGAGTGTGTTTGGTGTTGGTGAGGTTCACATGCAGAGAGGGAGTGTGTTTGGTGTTGGTGAGGTTCACATGGAGAGAGGGAGTGTGTTTGGTGTTGGTGAAGGTTCACATGCAGAGAGGGAGTGTGTTTGGTGTTGGTGAGGTTAACATGCGCAGAGGGAGTGTATTTGGTGTTGGTGAGGTTCACATGCACAGAGGGAGTGTGTTTGGCGTTGGTGAGGTTCACATGCCAGAGGGAGTGTGTTTGGTGTTGGTGGGGTTCACATGCAGTGAGGGAGTGTGTTTGGTGTTGGTGAGGTTCACATGCAGAGAGGGAGTGTGTTGGGCGTTGGGTGGGGTTCACATGCAGAGAGGGAGTGTGTTTGGTGTTGGTGTGGATCACGTGCACAGAGGGAGTGTGTTTGGTGTTGAGGTTACATGCACAGAGGGAGTGTGTATGGTGTTGGTGAGGTTCACATGGAGAGAGGGAGTGTGTTTGGTGTTGGTGAGGTTCACATGCAGAGAGCGAGTGTGTTTGGTGTTGGTGAGGTTCACAGAGAGGGAGTGTGTTTGGTGTTGGTGAGGTTAACATGCGCAGAGGGAGTGTGTTTGGTGTTGGTGGGGTTCACATGCAGAGAGGGAGTGTGTTTGGTGTTGGTGAGGTTCACATGCAGAGAGGGTGTTTGGTGTTGGTGAGGTTAACATGCGCAGAGGGAGTGTGTTTGGTGTTGGTGAGGTTCACATGCAGCGAGGGCGTGTGTTTGGTGTTGAGGTTCACATGCAGAGAGGGAGTGTGTTTGGTGTTGGTGAGGTTCACATGCAGAGAGGGAGTGTGTTTGGTGTTGGTGAGGTTAACATGCGCAGAGGAAGTGTATTTGGTGTTGGTGAGGTTCACATGCATAGAGGGAGTGTGTTTGGCGTTGGTGAGGTTCACATGCCAGAGGGAGTGTGTTTGGCGTTGGTGTGGTTCACATTGTAGAGATGGAGTTTGTTTGGTGTTAAGGGCAGAGAGGGAGTGTGTTTGGTGTTGGTGTGGTTCACATGCAGAGAGGGAGTGTGTTTGGTGTTGGTGTGGATCACGTGCACAGAGGGAGTGTGTTTGGTGTTGAGGTTCACATGCACAGAGGGAGTGTGTTTGGTGTTGGTGAGGTTCACATGGAGAGAGGGAGTGTGTTTGGTGTTGGTGAAGGTTCACATGCAGAGAGGGAGTGTGTTTGGTGTTGGTGAGGTTCACATGCAGAGAGGGAGTGTGTTTGGTGTTGGTGAGGTTCAAATGCAGAGAGGGAGTGTGTTTGGTGTTGGTGAGGTTCACATGGAGAGAGGGAGTATGTTTGGTGTTGGTGAGGTTCACATGCAGCGAGGGAGTGTGTTTGGTGTTGGTGAGGTTCACATGCAGAGAGGGAGTGTGTTTGGTGTTGAGGTTCACATGCACAGAGGGAGTGTGTTTGGTGTTGAGGTTCACATGCACAGAGGGAGTGTGTTTGGTGTTGGTGAGGTTCACATGGAGAGAGGGAGTGTGTTTGGTGTTGGTGAGGTTCACATGCAGAGAGGGAGTATGTTTGGTGTTGGTGAGGTTCACATGCAGCGAGGGAGTGTGTTTGGTGTTGGTGAGGTTCACATGCAGAGAGGGAGTGTGTTGGGCGTTGGGTGGGGTTCACATGCAGAGAGGGAGTGTGTTTGGTGTTGGTGTGGATCACGTGCACAGAGGGAGTGTGTTTGGTGTTGAGGTTCACATGCACAGAGGGAGTGTGTTTGGTGTTGGTGAGGTTCACATGGAGAGAGGGAGTGTGTTTGGTGTTGGTGAGTTTCACATGCAGAGAGGGAGTGTGTTTGGTGTTGGTGAGGTTCACATGCAGAGAGGGAGTGTGTTTGGCGTTGGTGTGGTTCACATGTAGAAATGGAGTTTGTTTGGTGTTAAGGTTCACATGCAGAGAGGGAGTGTGTTTGGTGTTGGTGTGGTTCACATGCAGAGAGGGAGTGTGTTTGGTGTTGGTGTGGATCACGTGCACAGAGGGAGTGTGTTTGGTGTTGAGGTTCACATGCACAGAGGGAGTGTGTTTGGTGTTGGTGAGGTTCACATGCAGAGAGGGAGTGTGTTGGGCGTTGGGTGGGGTTGACATGCAGAGAGGGAGTGTGTTTGGTGTTGGTGCGGTTCACATGCGAGAGGGAGTGTGTTTGGTGTTGGTGAGGTTCACATGTAGAGATGGAGTGTGTTTGGTGTTGAGGTTCACATGCACAGAGGGAGTGTGTTTGGTGTTGGTGCGGTTCACATGCAGAGAGGGAGTGTGTTTGGTGTTGGTGCGGTTCACATGCGAGAGGGAGTGTGTTTGGTGTTGGTGAGGTTCACATGTAGAGATGGAGTGTGTTTGGTGTTGAGGTTCACATGCAGAGAGGGAGTGTGTTTGGTGTTGGTGAGGTTCACATGGAGAGAGGGAGTGTGTTTGGTGTTGGTGAAGGTTCACATGCAGAGAGGGAGTGTGTTTGGTGTTGGTGCGGTTCACATGCAGAGAGGGAGTGTGTTTGGTGTTGGTGCGGTTCACATGCGAGAGGGAGTGTGTTTGGTGTTGGTGAGGTTCACATGTAGAGATGGAGTGTGTTTGGTGTTGAGGTTCACATGCAGAGAGGGAGTGTGTTTGGCGTTGGTATGGTTCACATTGTAGAGATGGAGTTTGTTTGGTGTAAGGGCAGAGAGGGAGTGTGTTTGGTGTTGGTGTGGTTCACATGCAGAGAGGGAGTGTGTTTGGTGTTGGTGTGGATCACGTGCACAGAGGGAGTGTGTTTGGTGTTGAGGTTCACATGCAGAGAGGGAGTGTGTTTGGTGTTGGTGAGGTTCACATGCAGAGAGGGAGTGTGTTTGGTGTTGGTGAGGTTCACATGCAGAGAGGGAGTGTGTTTGGTGTTGGTGAGGTTCACATGCAGAGAGGGAGTGTGTTTGGTGTTGGTGAGGTTCACATGCAGAGAGGGAGTGTGTTTGGTGTTGGTGCGGTTCACATGCGAGAGGGAGTGTGTTTGGTGTTGGTGAGGTTCACATGTAGAGATGGAGTGTGTTTGGTGTTGAGGTTCACATGCAGAGAGGGAGTGTGTTTGGTGTTGGTGAGGTTCACATGCAGAGAGGGAGTGTATTTGATGTTGGTGTGGTTCACATGCAGAGAGGGAGTGTGTTTGGTGTTGGTGAGGTTCACATGCAGAGAGGGAGTGTGTTTGGTGTTGGTGAGGTTCACATGCAGAGAGGGAGTGTGTTTGGTGTTGGTGCGGTTCACATGCGAGAGGGAGTGTATTTGGTGTTGGTGAGGTTCACATGTAGAGATGGAGTGTGTTTGGTGTTGAGGTTCACATGCAGAGAGGGAGTGTGTTTGGTGTTGGTGAGGTTCACATGCAGAGAGGGAGTGTATTTGATGTTGGTGTGGTTCACATGCAGAGAGGGAGTGTGTTTGGTGTTGGTGAGGTTCACATGCAGAGAGGGAGTGTGTTTGGTGTTGGTGAGGTTCACATGCAGAGAGGGAGTGTGTTGGTCGTTGGTGGGGTTCAAATGCAGAGAGGGAGTGTGTTTGGTGTTGGTGAGGTTCACATGCGCAGAGGGAGTATGTTTGGTGTTGGTGTGGTTCAGATGCAGAGAGGGAGTGTGTTTGGCGTTGGTGTGGTTCACATGTAGAGATGGAGTGTGTTTGATGTTGAGGTTCACATGCAGAGAAGGAGTGTAATTGGTGCTGGTGAGGTTCACATGCAGAGAGGGAGTGTGTTTGATGTTGGTGTGGTTCACATGCACAGAGGGAGTGTGTTGGGCGTTGGTGGGGTTCACATGCACAGAGGGAGTGTGTTTGGTGTTGGTGAGGTTCACATGGAGAGAGGGAGTGTGTTTGGTGTTGGTGAGGTTCACATGCAGAGAGGGAGTATGTTTGATGTTGGTGAGGTTCACATGCAGAGAGGGAGTGTGTTTGGTGTTGGTGAGGTTCACATGCAGAGATGGAGTGTGTTGGGCGTTGGGTGGGGTTCACATGCAGAGAGGGAGTGTGTTTGGTGTTGGTGTGGATCACATGCAGAGAGGGAGTGTGTTTGGTGTTGGTGAGGTTCACATGCAGAGAGGGAGTGTGTTGGGCGTTGGGTGGGGTTCACATGCAGAGAGGGAGTGTGTTTGGTGTTGAGGTTACATGCACAGAGGGAGTGTGTATGGTGTTGGTGAGGTTCACATGGAGAGAGGGATTGTGTTTGGTGTTGGTGAGGTTCACATGCAGAGAGCGAGTGTGTTTGGTGTTGGTGAGGTTCACAGAGAGGGAGTGTGTTTGGTGTTGGTGAGGTTAACATGCGCAGAGGGAGTGTATTTGGTGTTGGTGAGGTTCACATGCACAGAGGGAGTGTGTTTGGCGTTGGTGAGGTTCACATGCCAGAGGGAGTGTGTTTGGTGTTGGTGGGGTTCACATGCAGAGAGGGAGTGTGTTTGGTGTTGGTGAGGTTCACATGCAGAGAGGGTGTTTGGTGTTGGTGATGTTAACATGCGCAGAGGGAGTGTGTTTGGTGTTGGTGAGGTTCACATGCAGCGATGGCGTGTGTTTGGTGTTGAGGTTCACATGCAGAGAGGGAGTGTGTTTGGTGTTGGTGAGGTTCACATGCAGAGAGGGAGTGTGTTTGGTGTTGGTGAGGTTAACATGTGCAGAGGGAGTGTATTTGGTGTTGGTGAGGTTCACATGCATAGAGGGAGTGTGTTTGGCGTTGGTGAGGTTCACATGCCAGAGGGAGTGTGTTTGGCGTTGGTGTGGTTCACATTGTAGAGATGGAGTTTGTTTGGTGTTAAGGGCAGAGAGGGAGTGTGTTTGGTGTTGGTGTGGTTCACATGCAGAGAGGGAGTGTGTTTGGTGTTGGTGTGGATCACGTGCACAGAGGGAGTGTGTTTGGTGTTGAGGTTCACATGCACAGAGGGAGTGTGTTTGGTGTTGGTGAGGTTCACATGGAGAGAGGGAGTGTGTTTGGTGTTGGTGAAGGTTCACATGCAGAGAGGGAGTGTTTTTGGTGTTGGTGAGGTTCACATGCAGAGAGGGAGTGTGTTTGGTGTTGGTGAGGTTCACATGCAGAGAGGGAGTGTGTTTGGTGTTGGTGAGGTTCACATGGAGAGAGGGAGTGTGTTTGGTGTTGGTGAAGGTTCACATGCAGAGAGGGAGTGTGTTTGGTGTTGGTGAGGTTAACATGCGCAGAGGGAGTGTATTTGGTGTTGGTGAGGTTCACATGCACAGAGGGAGTGTGTTTGGCGTTGGTGAGGTTCACATGCCAGAGGGAGTGTGTTTGGTGTTGGTGGGGTTCACATGCAGTGAGGGAGTGTGTTTGGTGTTGGTGAGGTTCACATGCAGAGAGGGAGTGTGTTGGGCGTTGGGTGGGGTTCACATGCAGAGAGGGAGTGTGTTTGGTGTTGGTGTGGATCACGTGCACAGAGGGAGTGTGTTTGGTGTTGAGGTTACATGCACAGAGGGAGTGTGTATGGTGTTGGTGAGGTTCACATGGAGAGAGGGAGTGTGTTTGGTGTTGGTGAGGTTCACATGCAGAGAGCGAGTGTGTTTGGTGTTGGTGAGGTTCACAGAGAGGGAGTGTGTTTGGTGTTGGTGAGGTTAACATGCGCAGAGGGAGTGTGTTTGGTGTTGGTGGGGTTCACATGCAGAGAGGGAGTGTGTTTGGTGTTGGTGAGGTTCACATGCAGAGAGGGTGTTTGGTGTTGGTGAGGTTAACATGCGCAGAGGGAGTGTGTTTGGTGTTGGTGAGGTTCACATGCAGCGAGGGCGTGTGTTTGGTGTTGAGGTTCACATGCAGAGAGGGAGTGTGTTTGGTGTTGGTGAGGTTCACATGCAGAGAGGGAGTGTGTTTGGTGTTGGTGAGGTTAACATGCGCAGAGGAAGTGTATTTGGTGTTGGTGAGGTTCACATGCATAGAGGGAGTGTGTTTGGCGTTGGTGAGGTTCACATGCCAGAGGGAGTGTGTTTGGCGTTGGTGTGGTTCACATTGTAGAGATGGAGTTTGTTTGGTGTTAAGGGCAGAGAGGGAGTGTGTTTGGTGTTGGTGTGGTTCACATGCAGAGAGGGAGTGTGTTTGGTGTTGGTGTGGATCACGTGCACAGAGGGAGTGTGTTTGGTGTTGAGGTTCACATGCACAGAGGGAGTGTGTTTGGTGTTGGTGAGGTTCACATGGAGAGAGGGAGTGTGTTTGGTGTTGGTGAAGGTTCACATGCAGAGAGGGAGTGTGTTTGGTGTTGGTGAGGTTCACATGCAGAGAGGGAGTGTGTTTGGTGTTGGTGAGGTTCACATGCAGAGAGGGAGTGTGTTTGGTGTTGGTGAGGTTCACATGGAGAGAGGGAGTATGTTTGGTGTTGGTGAGGTTCACATGCAGCGAGGGAGTGTGTTTGGTGTTGGTGAGGTTCACATGCAGAGAGGGAGTGTGTTTGGTGTTGAGGTTCACATGCACAGAGGGAGTGTGTTTGGTGTTGAGGTTCACATGCACAGAGGGAGTGTGTTTGGTGTTGGTGAGGTTCACATGGAGAGAGGGAGTGTGTTTGGTGTTGGTGAGGTTCACATGCAGAGAGGGAGTATGTTTGGTGTTGGTGAGGTTCACATGCAGCGAGGGAGTGTGTTTGGTGTTGGTGAGGTTCACATGCAGAGAGGGAGTGTGTTGGGCGTTGGGTGGGGTTCACATGCAGAGAGGGAGTGTGTTTGGTGTTGGTGTGGATCACGTGCACAGAGGGAGTGTGTTTGGTGTTGAGGTTCACATGCACAGAGGGAGTGTGTTTGGTGTTGGTGAGGTTCACATGGAGAGAGGGAGTGTGTTTGGTGTTGGTGAGTTTCACATGCAGAGAGGGAGTGTGTTTGGTGTTGGTGAGGTTCACATGCAGAGAGGGAGTGTGTTTGGCGTTGGTGTGGTTCACATGTAGAAATGGAGTTTGTTTGGTGTTAAGGTTCACATGCAGAGAGGGAGTGTGTTTGGTGTTGGTGTGGTTCACATGCAGAGAGGGAGTGTGTTTGGTGTTGGTGTGGATCACGTGCACAGAGGGAGTGTGTTTGGTGTTGAGGTTCACATGCACAGAGGGAGTGTGTTTGGTGTTGGTGAGGTTCACATGGAGAGAGGGAGTGTGTTTGGTGTTGGTGAAGGTTCACATGCAGAGAGGGAGTGTGTTTGGTGTTGGTGAGGTTCACATGCAGAGAGGGAGTGTGTTTGGTGTTGGTGTGGTTCACAAGCAGAGAGGGAGTGTGTTTGGTGTTGGTGTGGTTCACATGCAGAGAGGGAGTGTGTTTGGTGTTGGTGAGGTTCACATGCAGAGAGGGAGTGTGTTTGGTGTTGGAGTGGTTCACAAGCAGAGAGGGAGTGTGTTGGGCGTTGGTGGGGTTCACATGCACAGAGGGAGTGTGTTTGGTGTTGGTGAGGTTCACATGCACAGAGGGAGTGTGTTTGGTGTTGGTGAGGTTCACATGCACAGAGGGAGTGTGTTTGGTGTTGGTGAGGTTCACATGCACAGAGGGAGTGTGTTTGGTGTTGGTGAGGTTCACATGCACAGAGGGAGTGTGTTTGGTGTTGGTGAGGTTCACATGCACAGAGGGAGTGTGTTTGGTGTTGGTGAGGTTCACATGTAGAGATGGAGTGTGTTTGGTGTTGAGGTTCACATGCAGAGAGGGAGTGTGTTTGGTATTGGTGTGGATCACGTGCACAGAGGGAGTGTGTTTGGTGTTGAGGTTCACATGCACAGAGGGAGTGTGTTTGGTGTTGGTGAGGTTCACATGGAGAGAGGGAGTGTGTTTGGTGTTGGTGAGTTTCACATGCAGAGAGGGAGTGTGTTTGGTGTTGGTGAGGTTCACATGCAGAGAGGGAGTGTGTTTGGCGTTGGTGTGGTTCACATGTAGAAATGGAGTTTGTTTGGTGTTAAGGTTCACATGCAGAGAGGGAGTGTGTTTGGTGTTGGTGTGGTTCACATGCAGAGAGGGAGTGTGTTTGGTGTTGGTGTGGATCACGTGCACAGAGGGAGTGTGTTTGGTGTTGAGGTTCACATGCACAGAGGGAGTGTGTTTGGTGTTGGTGAGGTTCACATGGAGAGAGGGAGTGTGTTTGGTGTTGGTGAAGGTTCACATGCAGAGAGGGAGTGTGTTTGGTGTTGGTGAGGTTCACATGCAGAGAGGGAGTGTGTTTGGTGTTGGTGTGGTTCACAAGCAGAGAGGGAGTGTGTTTGGTGTTGGTGTGGTTCACATGCAGAGAGGGAGTGTGTTTGGTGTTGGTGAGGTTCACATGCAGAGAGGGAGTGTGTTTGGTGTTGGAGTGGTTCACAAGCAGAGAGGGAGTGTGTTGGGCGTTGGTGGGGTTCACATGCACAGAGGGAGTGTGTTTGGTGTTGGTGAGGTTCACATGCACAGAGGGAGTGTGTTTGGTGTTGGTGAGGTTCACATGCACAGAGGGAGTGTGTTTGGTGTTGGTGAGGTTCACATGCACAGAGGGAGTGTGTTTGGTGTTGGTGAGGTTCACATGTAGAGATGGAGTGTGTTTGGTGTTGAGGTTCACATGCAGAGAGGGAGTGTGTTTGGTGTTGGTGTGGATCACGTGCACAGAGGGAGTGTGTTTGGTGTTGAGGTTCACATGCACAGAGGGAGTGTGTTTGGTGTTGGTGAGGTTCACATGGAGAGAGGGAGTGTGTTTGGTGTTGGTGAAGGTTCACATGCAGAGAGGGAGTGTGTTTGGTGTTGGTGAAGGTTCACATGCAGAGAGGGAGTGTGTTTGGTGTTGGTGAGGTTCACATGCAGAGAGGGAGTGTGTTTGGCGTTGGTGAGGTTCACATGCAGAGAGGGAGTATGTTTGGTGTTGGTGAGGTTCACATGCAGAGAGGGAGTGTGTTTGGCGTTGGTGTGGTTCACATTGTAGAGATGGAGTTTGTTTGGTGTTAAGGGCAGAGAGGGAGTGTGTTTGGTGTTTGTGTGGTTCACATGCAGAGAGGGAGTGTGTTTGGTGTTGGTGTGGATCACGTGCACAGAGGGAGTGTGGTTGGTGTTGAGGTTCACATGCACAGAGGGAGTGTGTTTGGTGTTGGTGAGGTTCACATGGAGAGAGGGAGTGTGTTTGGTGTTGGTGAAGGTTCACATGCAGAGAGGGAATGTGTTTGGTGTTGGTGAGGTTCACATGCAGAGAGGGAGTGTGTTTGGTGTTGGTGAGGTTCACATGCAGAGAGGGAGTGTGTTTGGTGTTGGTGAGGTTCACATGGAGAGAGGGAGTGTGTTTGGTGTTGGTGAAGGTTCACATGCAGAGAGGGAGTGTGTTTGGTGTTGGTGAGGTTAACATGCGCAGAGGGAGTGTATTTGGTGTTGGTGAGGTTCACATGCACAGAGGGAGTGTGTTTGGCGTTGGTGAGGTTCACATGCCAGAGGGAGTGTGTTTGGTGTTGGTGGGGTTCACATGCAGAGAGGGAGTGTGTTTGGTGTTGGTGAGTTTCACATGCGCAGAGGGAGTGTGTTTGGCATTGGTGGGGTTCACATGCAGAGAGGGAGTGTGTTTGGTGTTGGTGAGGTTCACATGCAGAGAGGGTGTTTGGTGTTGGTGAGGTTAACATGCGCAGAGGGAGTGTGTTTGGTGTTGGTGAGGTTCACATGCAGCGAGGGCGTGTGGTTGGTGTTGGTGAGGTTCACATGCAGAGAGGGAGTGTGTTTGGCGTTGGTGTGGTTCACATGTAGAGAGGGAGTATGTTTGGTGTTGGTGAGGTTCACATGCAGAGAGGGAGTGTGTTTGGCGTTGGTGTGGTTCACATGTAGAAATGGAGTTTGTTTGGTGTTAAGGTTCACATGCAGAGAGGGAGTGTGTTTGGTGTTGGTGTGGTTCACATGCAGAGAGGGAGTGTGTTTGGTGTTGGTGTGGATCACGTGCACAGAGGGAGTGTGTTTGGTGTTGGTGAGGTTCACATGCAGAGAGGGAGTATGTTTGGTGTTGGTGAGGTTCACATGCAGAGAGGGAGTGTGTTTGGTGTTGGTGAGGTTCACATGCAGAGAGGGAGTATGTTTGGTGTTGGTGAGGTTCACATGCAGAGAGGGAGTGTGTTTGGCGTTGGTGTGGTTCACGTAGAAATTGAGTTTGTTTGGTGTTAAGGTTCACATGCAGAGAGGGAGTGTGTTTGGTGTTGGTGAGGTTCACATGCAGAGAGGGAGTGTGTTTGGTGTTGGTGTGGTTCACAAGCAGAGAGGGAGTGTGTTTGGTGTTGGTGTGGTTCACATGCAGAGAGGGAGTGTGTTTGGTGTTGGTGAGGTTCACATGCAGAGAGGGAGTGTGTTTGGTGTTGGAGTGGTTCACAAGCAGAGAGGGAGTGTGTTGGGCGTTGGTGGGGTTCACATGCACAGAGGGAGTGTGTTTGGTGTTGGTGAGGTTCACATGCACAGAGGGAGTGTGTTTGGTGTTGGTGAGGTTCACATGCACAGAGGGAGTGTGTTTGGTGTTGGTGAGGTTCACATGCACAGAGGGAGTGTGTTTGGTGTTGGTGAGGTTCACATGCACAGAGGGAGTGTGTTTGGTGTTGGTGAGGTTCACATGCACAGAGGGAGTGTGTTTGGTGTTGGTGAGGTTCACATGTAGAGATGGAGTGTGTTTGGTGTTGAGGTTCACATGCAGAGAGGGAGTGTGTTTGGTATTGGTGTGGATCACGTGCACAGAGGGAGTGTGTTTGGTGTTGAGGTTCACATGCACAGAGGGAGTGTGTTTGGTGTTGGTGAGGTTCACATGGAGAGAGGGAGTGTGTTTGGTGTTGGTGAGTTTCACATGCAGAGAGGGAGTGTGTTTGGTGTTGGTGAGGTTCACATGCAGAGAGGGAGTGTGTTTGGCGTTGGTGTGGTTCACATGTAGAAATGGAGTTTGTTTGGTGTTAAGGTTCACATGCAGAGAGGGAGTGTGTTTGGTGTTGGTGTGGTTCACATGCAGAGAGGGAGTGTGTTTGGTGTTGGTGTGGATCACGTGCACAGAGGGAGTGTGTTTGGTGTTGAGGTTCACATGCACAGAGGGAGTGTGTTTGGTGTTGGTGAGGTTCACATGGAGAGAGGGAGTGTGTTTGGTGTTGGTGAAGGTTCACATGCAGAGAGGGAGTGTGTTTGGTGTTGGTGAGGTTCACATGCAGAGAGGGAGTGTGTTTGGTGTTGGTGTGGTTCACAAGCAGAGAGGGAGTGTGTTTGGTGTTGGTGTGGTTCACATGCAGAGAGGGAGTGTGTTTGGTGTTGGTGAGGTTCACATGCAGAGAGGGAGTGTGTTTGGTGTTGGAGTGGTTCACAAGCAGAGAGGGAGTGTGTTGGGCGTTGGTGGGGTTCACATGCACAGAGGGAGTGTGTTTGGTGTTGGTGAGGTTCACATGCACAGAGGGAGTGTGTTTGGTGTTGGTGAGGTTCACATGCACAGAGGGAGTGTGTTTGGTGTTGGTGAGGTTCACATGCACAGAGGGAGTGTGTTTGGTGTTGGTGAGGTTCACATGTAGAGATGGAGTGTGTTTGGTGTTGAGGTTCACATGCAGAGAGGGAGTGTGTTTGGTGTTGGTGTGGATCACGTGCACAGAGGGAGTGTGTTTGGTGTTGAGGTTCACATGCACAGAGGGAGTGTGTTTGGTGTTGGTGAGGTTCACATGGAGAGAGGGAGTGTGTTTGGTGTTGGTGAAGGTTCACATGCAGAGAGGGAGTGTGTTTGGTGTTGGTGAAGGTTCACATGCAGAGAGGGAGTGTGTTTGGTGTTGGTGAGGTTCACATGCAGAGAGGGAGTGTGTTTGGCGTTGGTGAGGTTCACATGCAGAGAGGGAGTATGTTTGGTGTTGGTGAGGTTCACATGCAGAGAGGGAGTGTGTTTGGCGTTGGTGTGGTTCACATTGTAGAGATGGAGTTTGTTTGGTGTTAAGGGCAGAGAGGGAGTGTGTTTGGTGTTTGTGTGGTTCACATGCAGAGAGGGAGTGTGTTTGGTGTTGGTGTGGATCACGTGCACAGAGGGAGTGTGGTTGGTGTTGAGGTTCACATGCACAGAGGGAGTGTGTTTGGTGTTGGTGAGGTTCACATGGAGAGAGGGAGTGTGTTTGGTGTTGGTGAAGGTTCACATGCAGAGAGGGAATGTGTTTGGTGTTGGTGAGGTTCACATGCAGAGAGGGAGTGTGTTTGGTGTTGGTGAGGTTCACATGCAGAGAGGGAGTGTGTTTGGTGTTGGTGAGGTTCACATGGAGAGAGGGAGTGTGTTTGGTGTTGGTGAAGGTTCACATGCAGAGAGGGAGTGTGTTTGGTGTTGGTGAGGTTAACATGCGCAGAGGGAGTGTATTTGGTGTTGGTGAGGTTCACATGCACAGAGGGAGTGTGTTTGGCGTTGGTGAGGTTCACATGCCAGAGGGAGTGTGTTTGGTGTTGGTGGGGTTCACATGCAGAGAGGGAGTGTGTTTGGTGTTGGTGAGTTTCACATGCGCAGAGGGAGTGTGTTTGGCATTGGTGGGGTTCACATGCAGAGAGGGAGTGTGTTTGGTGTTGGTGAGGTTCACATGCAGAGAGGGTGTTTGGTGTTGGTGAGGTTAACATGCGCAGAGGGAGTGTGTTTGGTGTTGGTGAGGTTCACATGCAGCGAGGGCGTGTGGTTGGTGTTGGTGAGGTTCACATGCAGAGAGGGAGTGTGTTTGGTGTTGGTGAGGTTCACATGCAGAGAGGGAGTGTGTTTGGCGTTGGTGTGGTTCACATGTAGAAATGGAGTTTGTTTGGTGTTAAGGTTCACATGCAGAGAGGGAGTGTGTTTGGTGTTGGTGTGGTTCACATGCAGAGAGGGAGTGTGTTTGGTGTTGGTGTGGATCACGTGCACAGAGGGAGTGTGTTTGGTGTTGGTGAGGTTCACATGCAGAGAGGGAGTATGTTTGGTGTTGGTGAGGTTCACATGCAGAGAGGGAGTGTGTTTGGTGTTGGTGAGGTTCACATGCAGAGAGGGAGTATGTTTGGTGTTGGTGAGGTTCACATGCAGAGAGGGAGTGTGTTTGGCGTTGGTGTGGTTCACGTAGAAATGGAGTTTGTTTGGTGTTAAGGTTCACATGCAGAGAGGGAGTGTGTTTGGTGTTGGTGAGGTTCACATGCAGAGAGGGAGTGTGTTTGGCGTTGGTGTGGTTCACATGTAGAAATGGAGTTTGTTTGGTGTTAAGGTTCACATGCAGAGAGGGAGTGTGTTTGGTGTTGGTGTGGTTCACATGCAGAGAGGGAGTGTGTTTGGTGTTGGTGTGGATCACGTGCACAGAGGGAGTGTGTTTGGTGTTGGTGAGGTTCACATGCAGAGAGGGAGTATGTTTGGTGTTGGTGAGGTTCACATGCAGAGAGGGAGTGTGTTTGGTGTTGGTGAGGTTCACATGCAGAGAGGGAGTATGTTTGGTGTTGGTGAGGTTCACATGCAGAGAGGGAGTGTGTTTGGCGTTGGTGTGGTTCACGTAGAAATGGAGTTTGTTTGGTGTTAAGGTTCACATGCAGAGAGGGAGTGTGTTTGGTGTTGGTGTGGTTCACATGCAGAGAGGGAGTGTGTTTGGTGTTGGTGTGGTTCACATGCAGAGAGGGAGTGTGTTTGGTGTTGGTGTGGATCACGTGCACAGAGGGAGTGTGTTTGGTGTTGAGGTTCACATGCACAGAGGGAGTGTGTTTGGTGTTGGTGAGGTTCATGGAGAGAGGGAGTGTGTTTGGTGTTGGTGAAGGTTCACATGCAGAGAGGGAGTGTGTTTGGTGTTGGTGAGGTTCACATGCAGAGAGGGAGTGTGTTTGGTGTTGGTGTGGTTCACAAGCAGAGAGGGAGTGTGTTTGGTGTTGGTGTGGTTCACATGCAGAGAGGGAGTGTGTTTGGTGTTGGTGAGGTTCACATGCAGAGAGGGAGTGTGTTTGGTGTTGGTGTGGTTCACAAGCAGAGAGGGAGTGTGTTGGGCGTTGGTGGGGTTCACATGCACAGAGGGAGTGTGTTTGGTGTTGGTGAGGTTCACATGCACAGAGGGAGTGTGTTTGGTGTTGGTGAGGTTTACATGCACAGAGGGAGTGTGTTTGGTGTTGAGGTTCACATGCACAGAGGGAGTGTGTTTGGTGTTGGTGAGGTTCACATGGAGAGAGGGAGTGTGTTTGGTGTTGGTGAGGTTCACATGCAGAGAGGGAGTATGTTTGGTGTTGGTGAGGTTCACATGCAGCGAGGGAGTGTGTTTGGTGTTGGTGAGGTTCACATGCAGAGAGGGAGTGTGTTTGGCGTTGGGTGGGGTTCACATGCAGAGAGGGAGTGTGTTTGGTGTTGGTGTGGATCACGTGCACAGAGGGAGTGTGTTTGGTGTTGAGGTTCACATGCACAGAGGGAGTGTGTTTGGTGTTGGTGAGGTTCACATGGAGAGAGGGAGTGTGTTTGGTGTTGGTGAGGTTCACATGCAGAGAGGGAGTGTGTTTGGTGTTGGTGAGGTTCACATGCAGAGAGGGAGTATGTTTGGTGTTGGTGAGGTTCACATGCAGAGAGGGAGTGTGTTTGGCGTTGGTGTGGTTCACATGTAGAAATGGAGTTTGTTTGGTGTTAAGGTTCACATGCAGAGAGGGAGTGTGTTTGGTGTTGGTGTGGTTCACATGCAGAGAGGGAGTGTGTTTGGTGTTGGTGTGGATCACGTGCACAGAGGGAGTGTGTTTGGTGTTGAGGTTCACATGCACAGAGGGAGTGTGTTTGGTGTTGGTGAGGTTCACATGGAGAGAGGGAGTGTGTTTGGTGTTGGTGAAGGTTCACATGCAGAGAGGGAGTGTGTTTGGTGTTGGTGAGGTTCACATGCAGAGAGGGAGTGTGTTTGGTGTTGGTGTGGTTCACAAGCAGAGAGGGAGTGTGTTTGGTGTTGGTGTGGTTCACATGCAGAGAGGGAGTGTGTTTGGTGTTGGTGAGGTTCACATGCAGAGAGGGAGTGTGTTTGATGTTGGTGTGGTTCACAAGCAGAGAGGGAGTGTGTTGGGCGTTGGTGGGGTTCACATGCACAGAGGGAGTGTGTTTGGTGTTGGTGAGGTTCACATGCACAGAGGGAGTGTGTTTGGTGTTGGTGAGGTTCACATGCAGAGAGGGAGTGTGTTTGGTGTTGGTGTGGATCACGTGCACAGAGGGAGTGTGTTTGGTGTTGAGGTTCTCATGCACAGAGGGAGTGTGTTTGGTGTTGGTGAGGTTCACATGGAGAGAGGGAGTGTGTTTGGTGTTGAGGTTCACATGCACAGAGGGAGTGTGTTTGGTGTTGGTGAGGTTCACATGCAGCGAGGGAGTGTGTTTGGTGTTGGTGAGGTTCACATGCAGAGAGGGAGTGTGTTGGGCGTTGGGTGGGGTTCACATGCAGAGAGGGAGTGTGTTTGGTGTTGGTGCGGTTCACATGCGAGAGGGAGTGTGTTTGGTGTTGGTGAGGTTCACATGTAGAGATGGAGTGTGTTTGGTGTTGAGGTTCACATGCACAGAGGGAGTGTGTTTGGTGTTGGTGCGGTTCACATGCAGAGAGGGAGTGTGTTTGGTGTTGGTGCGGTTCACATGCGAGAGGGAGTGTGTTTGGTGTTGGTGAGGTTCACATGTAGAGATGGAGTGTGTTTGGTGTTGAGGTTCACATGCAGAGAGGGAGTGTGTTTGGTGTTGGTGAGGTTCACATGGAGAGAGGGAGTGTGTTTGGTGTTGGTGAAGGTTCACATGCAGAGAGGGAGTGTGTTTGGTGTTGGTGCGGTTCACATGCAGAGAGGGAGTGTGTTTGGTGTTGGTGCGGTTCACATGCGAGAGGGAGTGTGTTTGGTGTTGGTGAGGTTCACATGTAGAGATGGAGTGTGTTTGGTGTTGAGGTTCACATGCAGAGAGGGAGTGTGTTTGGCGTTGGTATGGTTCACATTGTAGAGATGGAGTTTGTTTGGTGTAAGGGCAGAGAGGGAGTGTGTTTGGTGTTGGTGTGGTTCACATGCAGAGAGGGAGTGTGTTTGGTGTTGGTGTGGATCACGTGCACAGAGGGAGTGTGTTTGGTGTTGAGGTTCACATGCACAGAGGGAGTGTGTTTGGTGTTGGTGAGGTTCACATGCAGAGAGGGAGTGTGTTTGGTGTTGGTGAGGTTCACATGCAGAGAGGGAGTGTGTTTGGTGTTGGTGAGGTTCACATGCAGAGAGGGAGTGTGTTTGGTGTTGGTGAGGTTCACATGCAGAGAGGGAGTGTGTTTGGTGTTGGTGCGGTTCACATGCGAGAGGGAGTGTGTTTGGTGTTGGTGAGGTTCACATGTAGAGATGGAGTGTGTTTGGTGTTGAGGTTCACATGCAGAGAGGGAGTGTGTTTGGTGTTGGTGAGGTTCACATGCAGAGAGGGAGTGTATTTGATGTTGGTGTGGTTCACATGCAGAGAGGGAGTGTGTTTGGTGTTGGTGAGGTTCACATGCAGAGAGGGAGTGTGTTTGGTGTTGGTGAGGTTCACATGCAGAGAGGGAGTGTGTTTGGTGTTGGTGCGGTTCACATGCGAGAGGGAGTGTATTTGGTGTTGGTGAGGTTCACATGTAGAGATAGAGTGTGTTTGGTGTTGAGGTTCACATGCAGAGAGGGAGTGTGTTTGGTGTTGGTGAGGTTCACATGCAGAGAGGGAGTGTATTTGATGTTGGTGTGGTTCACATGCAGAGAGGGAGTGTGTTTGGTGTTGGTGAGGTTCACATGCAGAGAGGGAGTGTGTTTGGTGTTGGTGAGGTTCACATGCAGAGAGGGAGTGTGTTGGTCGTTGGTGGGGTTCAAATGCAGAGAGGGAGTGTGTTTGGTGTTGGTGAGGTTCACATGCGCAGAGGGAGTATGTTTGGTGTTGGTGTGGTTCAGATGCAGAGAGGGAGTGTGTTTGGCGTTGGTGTGGTTCACATGTAGAGATGGAGTGTGTTTGATGTTGAGGTTCACATGCAGAGAAGGAGTGTGATTGGTGCTGGTGAGGTTCACATGCAGAGAGGGAGTGTGTTTGATGTTGGTGTGGTTCACATGCACAGAGGGAGTGTGTTGGGCGTTGGTGGGGTTCACATGCACAGAGGGAGTGTGTTTGGTGTTGGTGAGGTTCACATGGAGAGAGGGAGTGTGTTTGGTGTTGGTGAGGTTCACATGCAGAGAGGGAGAATGTTTGGTGTTGGTGAGGTTCACATGCAGAGAGGGAGTGTGTTTGGTGTTGGTGAGGTTCACATGCAGAGAGGGAGTGTGTTGGGCGTTGGGTGGGGTTCACATGCAGAGAGGGAGTGTGTTTGGTGTTGGTGTGGATCACATGCAGAGAGGGAGTGTGTTTGGTGTTGGTGAGGTTCACATGCAGAGAGGGAGTGTGTTGGGCGTTGGGTGGGGTTCACATGCAGAGAGGGAGTGTGTTTGGTGTTGAGGTTACATGCACAGAGGGAGTGTGTATGGTGTTGGTGAGGTTCACATGGAGAGAGGGAGTGGTGTTGGTGTTGGTGAGGTTCACATGCAGAGAGCGAGTGTGTTTGGTGTTGGTGAGGTTCACAGAGAGGGAGTGTGTTTGGTGTTGGTGAGGTTAACATGCGCAGAGGGAGTGTATTTGGTGTTGGTGAGGTTCACATGCACAGAGGGAGTGTGTTTGGCGTTGGTGAGGTTCACATGCCAGAGGGAGTGTGTTTGGTGTTGGTGGGGTTCACATGCAGAGAGGGAGTGTGTTTGGTGTTGGTGAGGTTCACATGCAGAGAGGGTGTTTGGTGTTGGTGAGGTTAACATGCGCAGAGGGAGTGTGTTTGGTGTTGGTGAGGTTCACATGCAGCGAGGGCGTGTGTTTGGTGTTGAGGTTCACATGCAGAGAGGGAGTGTGTTTGGTGTTGGTGAGGTTCACATGCAGAGAGGGAGTGTGTTTGGTGTTGGTGAGGTTAACATGCGCAGAGGGAGTGTATTTGGTGTTGGTGAGGTTCACATGCATAGAGGGAGTGTGTTTGGCGTTGGTGAGGTTCACATGCCAGAGGGAGTGTGTTTGGCGTTGGTGTGGTTCACATTGTAGAGATGGAGTTTGTTTGGTGTTAAGGGCAGAGAGGGAGTGTGTTTGGTGTTGGTGTGGTTCACATGCAGAGAGGGAGTGTGTTTGGTGTTGGTGTGGATCACGTGCACAGAGGGAGTGTGTTTGGTGTTGAGGTTCACATGCACAGAGGGAGTGTGTTTGGTGTTGGTGAGGTTCACATGGAGAGAGGGAGTGTGTTTGGTGTTGGTGAAGGTTCACATGCAGAGAGGGAGTGTGTTTGGTGTTGGTGAGGTTCACATGCAGAGAGGGAGTGTGTTTGGTGTTGGTGAGGTTCACATGCAGAGAGGGAGTGTGTTTGGTGTTGGTGAGGTTCACATGGAGAGAGGGAGTGTGTTTGGTGTTGGTGAAGGTTCACATGCAGAGAGGGAGTGTGTTTGGTGTTGGTGAGGTTAACATGCGCAGAGGGAGTGTATTTGGTGTTGGTGAGGTTCACATGCACAGAGGGAGTGTGTTTGGCGTTGGTGAGGTTCACATGCCAGAGGGAGTGTGTTTGGTGTTGGTGAGGTTCACATGCAGTGAGGGAGTGTGTTTGGTGTTGGTGAGGTTCACATGCAGAGAGGGAGTGTGTTGGGCGTTGGGTGGGGTTCACATGCAGAGAGGGAGTGTGTTTGGTGTTGGTGTGGATCACGTGCACAGAGGGAGTGTGTTTGGTGTTGAGGTTACATGCACAGAGGGAGTGTGTATGGTGTTGGTGAGGTTCACATGGAGAGAGGGAGTGTGTTTCGTGTTGGTGAGGTTCACATGCAGAGAGCGAGTGTGTTTGGTGTTGGTGAGGTTCACAGAGAGGGAGTGTGTTTGGTGTTGGTGAGGTTAACATGCGCAGAGGGAGTGTGTTTGGTGTTGGTGGGGTTCACATGCAGAGAGGGAGTGTGTTTGGTGTTGGTGAGGTTCACATGCAGAGAGGGTGTTTGGTGTTGGTGAGGTTAACATGCGCAGAGGGAGTGTGTTTGGTGTTGGTGAGGTTCACATGCAGCGAGGGCGTGTGTTTGGTGTTGAGGTTCACATGCAGAGAGGGAGTGTGTTTGGTGTTGTTGAGGTTCACATGCAGAGAGGGAGTGTGTTTGGTGTTGGTGAGGTTAACATGCGCAGAGGAAGTGTATTTGGTGTTGGTGAGGTTCACATGCATAGAGGGAGTGTGTTTGGCGTTGGTGAGGTTCACATGCCAGAGGGAGTGTGTTTGGCGTTGGTGTGGTTCACATTGTAGAGATGGAGTTTGTTTGGTGTTAAGGGCAGAGAGGGAGTGTGTTTGGTGTTGGTGTGGTTCACATGCAGAGAGGGAGTGTGTTTGGTGTTGGTGTGGATCACGTGCACAGAGGGAGTGTGTTTGGTGTTGAGGTTCACATGCACAGAGGGAGTGTGTTTGGTGTTGGTGAGGTTCACATGGAGAGAGGGAGTGTGTTTGGTGTTGGTGAAGGTTCACATGCAGAGAGGGAGTGTGTTTGGTGTTGGTGAGGTTCACATGCAGAGAGGGAGTGTGTTTGGTGTTGGTGAGGTTCACATGCAGAGAGGGAGTGTGTTTGGTGTTGGTGAGGTTCACATGGAGAGAGGGAGTGTGTTTGGTGTTGGTGAAGGTTCACATGCAGAGAGGGAGTGTGTTTGGTGTTGGTGAGGTTAACATGCGCAGAGGGAGTGTATTTGGTGTTGGTGAGCTTCACATGCACAGAGGGAGTGTGTTTGGCGTTGGTGAGGTTCACATGCAGAGAGGGAGTGTGTTTGGTGTTGGTGAGGTTAACATGCGCAGAGGGAGTGTGTTTGGTGTTGGTGAGGTTCACATGGAGAGAGGGAGTGTGTTTGGTGTTGGTGAAGGTTCACATGCAGAGAGGGAGTGTGTTTGGTGTTGGTGAGGTTAACATGCGCAGAGGGAGTGTATTTGGTGTTGGTGAGGTTCACATGCACAGAGGGAGTGTGTTTGGCGTTGGTGAGGTTCACATGCCAGAGGGAGTGTGTTTGGTGTTGGTGGGGTTCACATGCAGAGAGGGAGTGTGTTTGGTGTTGGTGAGTTTCACATGCGCAGAGGGAGTGTGTTTGGCATTGGTGGGGTTCACATGCAGAGAAGGAGTGTGTTTGGTGTTGGTGAGGTTCACATGCAGAGAGGGTGTTTGGTGTTGGTGAGGTTAACATGCGCAGAGGGAGTGTGTTTGGTGTTGGTGAGGTTCACATGCAGCGAGGGCGTGTGGTTGGTGTTGAGGTTCACATGCAGAGAGGGAGTGTGTTTGGTGTTGGTGAGGTTCACATGCAGAGGGGAATGTTTTGTGTTGGTGAGGTTCACATGCAGAGAGGGAGTATGTTTGGTGTTGGTGAGGTTCACATGCAGAGAGGGAGTATGTTTGGTGTTGGTGAGGTTCACATGCAGAGAGGGAGTGTGTTTGGTGTTGGTGAGGTTCACATGCAGAGAGGGAGTATGTTTGGTGTTGGTGAGGTTCACATGCAGAGAGGGAGTGTGTTTGGCGTTGGTGTGGTTCACATGTAGAAATGGAGTTTGTTTGGTGTTAAGGTTCACATGCAGAGAGGGAGTGTGTTTGGTGTTGGTGTGGTTCACATGCAGAGAGGGAGTGTGTTTGGTGTTGGTGTGGATCACGTGCACAGAGGGAGTGTGTTTGGTGTTGAGGTTCACATGCGCAGAGGGAGTGTGTTTGGTGTTGGTGAGGTTCATGGAGAGAGGGAGTGTGTTTGGTGTTGGTGAAGGTTCACATGCAGAGAGGGAGTGTGTTTGGTGTTGGTGAGGTTCACATGCAGAGAG
The DNA here is from genome assembly GCF_902713425.1 of Acipenser ruthenus. Taxonomy (NCBI): domain Eukaryota; kingdom Metazoa; phylum Chordata; class Actinopteri; order Acipenseriformes; family Acipenseridae; genus Acipenser; species Acipenser ruthenus. Next base: position 45,933 of record NW_026707942.1, read on the forward strand.
GGAGTGTGTTTGGTGTTGGTGAGGTTCACATGGAGAGAGGGAGTGTGTTTGGTGTTGGTGAGGTTCACATGCAGAGAGGGAGTATGTTTGGTGTTGGTGAGGTTCACATGCAGAGAGGGAGAGTGTTTGGTGTTGGTGAGGTTCACATGCAGAGAGGGAGTGTGTTTGGTGTTGGTGTGGTTCACAAGCAGAGAGGGAGTGTGTTTGGTGTTGGTGTGGTTCACATGCAGAGAGGGAGTGTGTTTGGTGTTGGTGAGGTTCACATGCAGAGAGGGAGTGTGTTTGATGTTGGTGTGGTTCACAAGCAGAGAGGGAGTGTGTTGGGCGTTGGTGGGGTTCACATGCACAGAGGGAGTGTGTTTGGTGTTGGTGAGGTTCACATGCACAGAGGGAGTGTGTTTGGTGTTGGTGAGGTTCACATGCAGAGAGGGAGTGTGTTTGGTGTTGGTGTGGATCACGTGCACAGAGGGAGTGTGTTTGGTGTTGAGGTTCACATGCACAGAGGGAGTGTGTTTGGTGTTGGTGAGGTTCACATGGAGAGAGGGAGTGTGTTTGGTGTTGAGGTTCACATGCACAGAGGGAGTGTGTTTGGTGTTGGTGAGGTTCACATGCAGCGAGGGAGTGTGTTTGGTGTTGGTGAGGTTCACATGCAGAGAGGGAGTGTGTTGGGCGTTGGGTGGGGTTCACATGCAGAGAGGGAGTGTGTTTGGTGTTGGTGCGGTTCACATGCGAGAGGGAGTGTGTTTGGTGTTGGTGAGGTTCACATGTAGAGATGGAGTGTGTTTGGTGTTGAGGTTCACATGCACAGAGGGAGTGTGTTTGGTGTTGGTGCGGTTCACATGCAGAGAGGGAGTGTGTTTGGTGTTGGTGCGGTTCACATGCGAGAGGGAGTGTGTTTGGTGTTGGTGAGGTTCACATGTAGAGATGGAGTGTGTTTGGTGTTGAGGTTCACATGCAGAGAGGGAGTGTGTTTGGTGTTGGTGAGGTTCACATGGAGAGAGGGAGTGTGTTTGGTGTTGGTGAAGGTTCACATGCAGAGAGGGAGTGTGTTTGGTGTTGGTGCGGTTCACATGCAGAGAGGGAGTGTGTTTGGTGTTGGTGCGGTTCACATGCGAGAGGGAGTGTGTTTGGTGTTGGTGAGGTTCACATGTAGAGATGGAGTGTGTTTGGTGTTGAGGTTCACATGCAGAGAGGGAGTGTGTTTGGCGTTGGTATGGTTCACATTGTAGAGATGGAGTTTGTTTGGTGTAAGGGCAGAGAGGGAGTGTGTTTGGTGTTGGTGTGGTTCACATGCAGAGAGGGAGTGTGTTTGGTGTTGGTGTGGATCACGTGCACAGAGGGAGTGTGTTTGGTGTTGAGGTTCACATGCACAGAGGGAGTGTGTTTGGTGTTGGTGAGGTTCACATGCAGAGAGGGAGTGTGTTTGGTGTTGGTGAGGTTCGAGGGAGTGTGTTTGGTGTTGGTGAGGTTCACATGTAGAGATGGAGTGTGTTTGGTGTTGAGGTTCACATGCAGAGAGGGAGTGTGTTTGGTGTTGGTGAGGTTCACATGCAGAGAGGGAGTGTATTTGATGTTGGTGTGGTTCACATGCAGAGAGGGAGTGTGTTTGGTGTTGGTGAGGTTCACATGCAGAGAGGGAGTGTGTTTGGTGTTGGTGAGGTTCACATGCAGAGAGGGAGTGTGTTGGTCGTTGGTGGGGTTCAAATGCAGAGAGGGAGTGTGTTTGGTGTTGGTGAGGTTCACATGCGCAGAGGGAGTATGTTTGGTGTTGGTGTGGTTCAGATGCAGAGAGGGAGTGTGTTTGGCGTTGGTGTGGTTCACATGTAGAGATGGAGTGTGTTTGATGTTGAGGTTCACATGCAGAGAAGGAGTGTGATTGGTGCTGGTGAGGTTCACATGCAGAGAGGGAGTGTGTTTGGTGTTGGTGAGGTTCACATGCAGAGGGGAATGTTTTGTGTTGGTGAGGTTCACATGCAGAGAGGGAGTATGTTTGGTGTTGGTGAGGTTCACATGCAGAGAGGGAGTATGTTTGGTGTTGGTGAGGTTCACATGCAGAGAGGGAGTGTGTTTGGTGTTGGTGAGGTTCACATGCAGAGAGGGAGTATGTTTGGTGTTGGTGAGGTTCACATGCAGAGAGGGAGTGTGTTTGGCGTTGGTGTGGTTCACATGTAGAAATGGAGTTTGTTTGGTGTTAAGGTTCACATGCAGAGAGGGAGTGTGTTTGGTGTTGGTGTGGTTCACATGCAGAGAGGGAGTGTGTTTGGTGTTGGTGTGGATCACGTGCACAGAGGGAGTGTGTTTGGTGTTGAGGTTCACATGCACAGAGGGAGTGTGTTTGGTGTTGGTGAGGTTCATGGAGAGAGGGAGTGTGTTTGGTGTTGGTGAAGGTTCACATGCAGAGAGGGAGTGTGTTTGGTGTTGGTGAGGTTCACATGCAGAGAGGGAGTGTGTTTGGTGTTGGTGAGGTTCACATGGAGAGAGGGAGTGTGTTTGGTGTTGGTGAGGTTCACATGCAGAGAGGGAGTATGTTTGGTGTTGGTGAGGTTCACATGCAGAGAGGGAGAGTGTTTGGTGTTGGTGAGGTTCACATGCAGAGAGGGAGTGTGTTTGGTGTTGGTGTGGTTCACAAGCAGAGAGGGAGTGTGTTTGGTGTTGGTGTGGTTCACATGCAGAGAGGGAGTGTGTTTGGTGTTGGTGCGGTTCACATGCGAGAGGGAGTGTGTTTGGTGTTGGTGAGGTTCACATGTAGAGATGGAGTGTGTTTGGTGTTGAGGTTCACATGCAGAGAGGGAGTGTGTTTGGTGTTGGTGAGGTTCACATGGAGAGAGGGAGTGTGTTTGGTGTTGGTGAAGGTTCACATGCAGAGAGGGAGTGTGTTTGGTGTTGGTGCGGTTCACATGCAGAGAGGGAGTGTGTTTGGTGTTGGTGCGGTTCACATGCGAGAGGGAGTGTGTTTGGTGTTGGTGAGGTTCACATGTAGAGATGGAGTGTGTTTGGTGTTGAGGTTCACATGCAGAGAGGGAGTGTGTTTGGCGTTGGTATGGTTCACATTGTAGAGATGGAGTTTGTTTGGTGTAAGGGCAGAGAGGGAGTGTGTTTGGTGTTGGTGTGGTTCACATGCAGAGAGGGAGTGTGTTTGGTGTTGGTGTGGATCACGTGCACAGAGGGAGTGTGTTTGGTGTTGAGGTTCACATGCACAGAGGGAGTGTGTTTGGTGTTGGTGAGGTTCACATGCAGAGAGGGAGTGTGTTTGGTGTTGGTGAGGTTCGAGGGAGTGTGTTTGGTGTTGGTGAGGTTCACATGCAGAGAGGGAGTGTGTTTGGTGTTGGTGAGGTTCACATGCAGAGAAGGAGTGTGTTTGGTGTTGGTGCGGTTCACATGCGAGAGGGAGTGTGTTTGGTGTTGGTGAGGTTCACATGTAGAGATGGAGTGTGTTTGGTGTTGAGGTTCACATGCAGAGAGGGAGTGTGTTTGGTGTTGGTGAGGTTCACATGCAGAGAGGGAGTGTATTTGATGTTGGTGTGGTTCACATGCAGAGAGGGAGTGTGTTTGGTGTTGGTGAGGTTCACATGCAGAGAGGGAGTGTGTTTGGTGTTGGTGAGGTTCACATGCAGAGAGGGAGTGTGTTGGTCGTTGGTGGGGTTCAAATGCAGAGAGGGAGTGTGTTTGGTGTTGGTGAGGTTCACATGCGCAGAGGGAGTATGTTTGGTGTTGGTGTGGTTCAGATGCAGAGAGGGAGTGTGTTTGGCGTTGGTGTGGTTCACATGTAGAGATGGAGTGTGTTTGATGTTGAGGTTCACATGCAGAGAAGGAGTGTGATTGGTGCTGGTGAGGTTCACATGCAGAGAGGGAGTGTGTTTGGTGTTGGTGAGGTTCACATGCAGAGGGGAATGTTTTGTGTTGGTGAGGTTCACATGCAGAGAGGGAGTATGTTTGGTGTTGGTGAGGTTCACATGCAGAGAGGGAGTATGTTTGGTGTTGGTGAGGTTCACATGCAGAGAGGGAGTGTGTTTGGTGTTGGTGAGGTTCACATGCAGAGAGGGAGTATGTTTGGTGTTGGTGAGGTTCACATGCAGAGAGGGAGTGTGTTTGGCGTTGGTGTGGTTCACATGTAGAAATGGAGTTTGTTTGGTGTTAAGGTTCACATGCAGAGAGGGAGTGTGTTTGGTGTTGGTGTGGTTCACATGCAGAGAGGGAGTGTGTTTAGTGTTGGTGTGGATCACGTGCACAGAGGGAGTGTGTTTGGTGTTGAGGTTCACATGCACAGAGGGAGTGTGTTTGGTGTTGGTGAGGTTCATGGAGAGAGGGAGTGTGTTTGGTGTTGGTGAAGGTTCACATGCAGAGAGGGAGTGTGTTTGGTGTTGGTGAGGTTCACATGCAGAGAGGGAGTGTGTTTGGTGTTGGTGCGGTTCACATGCGAGAGGGAGTGTGTTTGGTGTTGGTGAGGTTCACATGTAGAGATGGAGTGTGTTTGGTGTTGAGGTTCACATGCAGAGAGGGAGTGTGTTTGGTGTTGGTGAGGTTCACATGCAGAGAGGGAGTGTATTTGATGTTGGTGTGGTTCACATGCAGAGAGGGAGTGTGTTTGGTGTTGGTGAGGTTCACATGCAGAGAGGGAGTGTGTTTGGTGTTGGTGAGGTTCACATGCAGAGAGGGAGTGTGTTGGTCGTTGGTGGGGTTCAAATGCAGAGAGGGAGTGTGTTTGGTGTTGGTGAGGTTCACATGCGCAGAGGGAGTATGTTTGGTGTTGGTGTGGTTCAGATGCAGAGAGGGAGTGTGTTTGGCGTTGGTGTGGTTCACATGTAGAGATGGAGTGTGTTTGATGTTGAGGTTCACATGCAGAGAAGGAGTGTGATTGGTGCTGGTGAGGTTCACATGCAGAGAGGGAGTGTGTTTGGTGTTGGTGAGGTTCACATGCAGAGGGGAATGTTTTGTGTTGGTGAGGTTCACATGCAGAGAGGGAGTATGTTTGGTGTTGGTGAGGTTCACATGCAGAGAGGGAGTATGTTTGGTGTTGGTGAGGTTCACATGCAGAGAGGGAGTGTGTTTGGTGTTGGTGAGGTTCACATGCAGAGAGGGAGTATGTTTGGTGTTGGTGAGGTTCACATGCAGAGAGGGAGTGTGTTTGGCGTTGGTGTGGTTCACATGTAGAAATGGAGTTTGTTTGGTGTTAAGGTTCACATGCAGAGAGGGAGTGTGTTTGGTGTTGGTGTGGTTCACATGCAGAGAGGGAGTGTGTTTGGTGTTGGTGTGGATCACGTGCACAGAGGGAGTGTGTTTGGTGTTGAGGTTCACATGCACAGAGGGAGTGTGTTTGGTGTTGGTGAGGTTCATGGAGAGAGGGAGTGTGTTTGGTGTTGGTGAAGGTTCACATGCAGAGAGGGAGTGTGTTTGGTGTTGGTGAGGTTCACATGCAGAGAGGGACTGTGTTTGGTGTTGGTGAGGTTCACATGGAGAGAGGGAGTGTGTTTGGTGTTGGTGAGGTTCACATGCAGAGAGGGAGTATGTTTGGTGTTGGTGAGGTTCACATGCAGAGAGGGAGAGTGTTTGGTGTTGGTGAGGTTCACATGCAGAGAGGGAGTGTGTTTGGTGTTGGTGTGGTTCACAAGCAGAGAGGGAGTGTGTTTGGTGTTGGTGTGGTTCACATGCAGAGAGGGAGTGTGTTTGGTGTTGGTGCGGTTCACATGCGAGAGGGAGTGTGTTTGGTGTTGGTGAGGTTCACATGTAGAGATGGAGTGTGTTTGGTGTTGAGGTTCACATGCAGAGAGGGAGTGTGTTTGGTGTTGGTGAGGTTCACATGGAGAGAGGGAGTGTGTTTGGTGTTGGTGAAGGTTCACATGCAGAGAGGGAGTGTGTTTGGTGTTGGTGCGGTTCACATGCAGAGAGGGAGTGTGTTTGGTGTTGGTGCGGTTCACATGCGAGAGGGAGTGTGTTTGGTGTTGGTGAGGTTCACATGTAGAGATGGAGTGTGTTTGGTGTTGAGGTTCACATGCAGAGAGGGAGTGTGTTTGGCGTTGGTATGGTTCACATTGTAGAGATGGAGTTTGTTTGGTGTAAGGGCAGAGAGGGAGTGTGTTTGGTGTTGGTGTGGTTCACATGCAGAGAGGGAGTGTGTTTGGTGTTGGTGTGGATCACGTGCACAGAGGGAGTGTGTTTGGTGTTGAGGTTCACATGCACAGAGGGAGTGTGTTTGGTGTTGGTGAGGTTCACATGCAGAGAGGGAGTGTGTTTGGTGTTGGTGAGGTTCGAGGGAGTGTGTTTGGTGTTGGTGAGGTTCACATGCAGAGAGGGAGTGTGTTTGGTGTTGGTGAGGTTCACATGCAGAGAAGGAGTGTGTTTGGTGTTGGTGCGGTTCACATGCGAGAGGGAGTGTGTTTGGTGTTGGTGAGGTTCACATGTAGAGATGGAGTGTGTTTGGTGTTGAGGTTCACATGCAGAGAGGGAGTGTGTTTGGTGTTGGTGAGGTTCACATGCAGAGAGGGAGTGTATTTGATGTTGGTGTGGTTCACATGCAGAGAGGGAGTGTGTTTGGTGTTGGTGAGGTTCACATGCAGAGAGGGAGTGTGTTTGGTGTTGGTGAGGTTCACATGCAGAGAGGGAGTGTGTTGGTCGTTGGTGGGGTTCAAATGCAGAGAGGGAGTGTGTTTGGTGTTGGTGAGGTTCACATGCGCAGAGGGAGTATGTTTGGTGTTGGTGTGGTTCAGATGCAGAGAGGGAGTGTGTTTGGCGTTGGTGTGGTTCACATGTAGAGATGGAGTGTGTTTGATGTTGAGGTTCACATGCAGAGAAGGAGTGTGATTGGTGCTGGTGAGGTTCACATGCAGAGAGGGAGTGTGTTTGGTGTTGGTGAGGTTCACATGCAGAGGGGAATGTTTTGTGTTGGTGAGGTTCACATGCAGAGAGGGAGTATGTTTGGTGTTGGTGAGGTTCACATGCAGAGAGGGAGTATGTTTGGTGTTGGTGAGGTTCACATGCAGAGAGGGAGTGTGTTTGGTGTTGGTGAGGTTCACATGCAGAGAGGGAGTATGTTTGGTGTTGGTGAGGTTCACATGCAGAGAGGGAGTGTGTTTGGCGTTGGTGTGGTTCACATGTAGAAATGGAGTTTGTTTGGTGTTAAGGTTCACATGCAGAGAGGGAGTGTGTTTGGTGTTGGTGTGGTTCACATGCAGAGAGGGAGTGTGTTTGGTGTTGGTGTGGATCACGTGCACAGAGGGAGTGTGTTTGGTGTTGAGGTTCACATGCACAGAGGGAGTGTGTTTGGTGTTGGTGAGGTTCATGGAGAGAGGGAGTGTGTTTGGTGTTGGTGAAGGTTCACATGCAGAGAGGGAGTGTGTTTGGTGTTGGTGAGGTTCACATGCAGAGAGGGAGTGTGTTTGGTGTTGGTGAGGTTCACATGGAGAGAGGGAGTGTGTTTGGTGTTGGTGAGGTTCACATGCAGAGAGGGAGTATGTTTGGTGTTGGTGAGGTTCACATGCAGAGAGGGAGAGTGTTTGGTGTTGGTGAGGTTCACATGCAGAGAGGGAGTGTGTTTGGTGTTGGTGTGGTTCACAAGCAGAGAGGGAGTGTGTTTGGTGTTGGTGTGGTTCACATGCAGAGAGGGAGTGTGTTTGGTGTTGGTGAGGTTCACATGCAGAGAGGGAGTGTGTTTGATGTTGGTGTGGTTCACAAGCAGAGAGGGAGTGTGTTGGGCGTTGGTGGGGTTCACATGCACAGAGGGAGTGTGTTTGGTGTTGGTGAGGTTCACATGCACAGAGGGAGTGTGTTTGGTGTTGGTGAGGTTCACATGCAGAGAGGGAGTGTGTTTGGTGTTGGTGTGGATCACGTGCACAGAGGGAGTGTGTTTGGTGTTGAGGTTCACATGCACAGAGGGAGTGTGTTTGGTGTTGGTGAGGTTCACATGGAGAGAGGGAGTGTGTTTGGTGTTGAGGTTCACATGCACAGAGGGAGTGTGTTTGGTGTTGGTGAGGTTCACATGCAGCGAGGGAGTGTGTTTGGTGTTGGTGAGGTTCACATGCAGAGAGGGAGTGTGTTGGGCGTTGGGTGGGGTTCACATGCAGAGAGGGAGTGTGTTTGGTGTTGGTGCGGTTCACATGCGAGAGGGAGTGTGTTTGGTGTTGGTGAGGTTCACATGTAGAGATGGAGTGTGTTTGGTGTTGAGGTTCACATGCACAGAGGGAGTGTGTTTGGTGTTGGTGCGGTTCACATGCAGAGAGGGAGTGTGTTTGGTGTTGGTGCGGTTCACATGCGAGAGGGAGTGTGTTTGGTGTTGGTGAGGTTCACATGTAGAGATGGAGTGTGTTTGGTGTTGAGGTTCACATGCAGAGAGGGAGTGTGTTTGGTGTTGGTGAGGTTCACATGGAGAGAGGGAGTGTGTTTGGTGTTGGTGAAGGTTCACATGCAGAGAGGGAGTGTGTTTGGTGTTGGTGCGGTTCACATGCAGAGAGGGAGTGTGTTTGGTGTTGGTGCGGTTCACATGCGAGAGGGAGTGTGTTTGGTGTTGGTGAGGTTCACATGTAGAGATGGAGTGTGTTTGGTGTTGAGGTTCACATGCAGAGAGAGAGTGTGTTTGGCGTTGGTATGGTTCACATTGTAGAGATGGAGTTTGTTTGGTGTAAGGGCAGAGAGGGAGTGTGTTTGGTGTTGGTGTGGTTCACATGCAGAGAGGGAGTGTGTTTGGTGTTGGTGTGGATCACGTGCACAGAGGGAGTGTGTTTGGTGTTGAGGTTCACATGCACAGAGGGAGTGTGTTTGGTGTTGGTGAGGTTCACATGCAGAGAGGGAGTGTGTTTGGTGTTGGTGAGGTTCGAGGGAGTGTGTTTGGTGTTGGTGAGGTTCACATGCAGAGAGGGAGTGTGTTTGGTGTTGGTGAGGTTCACATGCAGAGAAGGAGTGTGTTTGGTGTTGGTGCGGTTCACATGCGAGAGGGAGTGTGTTTGGTGTTGGTGAGGTTCACATGTAGAGATGGAGTGTGTTTGGTGTAGAGGTTCACATGCAGAGAGGGAGTGTGTTTGGTGTTGGTGAGGTTCACATGCAGAGAGGGAGTGTATTTGATGTTGGTGTGGTTCACATGCAGAGAGGGAGTGTGTTTGGTGTTGGTGAGGTTCACATGCAGAGAGGGAGTGTGTTTGGTGTTGGTGAGGTTCACATGCAGAGAGGGAGTGTGTTGGTCGTTGGTGGGGTTCAAATGCAGAGAGGGAGTGTGTTTGGTGTTGGTGAGGTTCACATGCGCAGAGGGAGTATGTTTGGTGTTGGTGTGGTTCAGATGCAGAGAGGGAGTGTGTTTGGCGTTGGTGTGGTTCACATGTAGAGATGGAGTGTGTTTGATGTTGAGGTTCACATGCAGAGAAGGAGTGTGATTGGTGCTGGTGAGGTTCACATGCAGAGAGGGAGTGTGTTTGATGTTGGTGTGGTTCACATGCACAGAGGGAGTGTGTTGGGCGTTGGTGGGGTTCACATGCACAGAGGGAGTGTGTTTGGTGTTGGTGAGGTTCACATGGAGAGAGGTAGTGTGTTTGGTGTTGGTGAGGTTCACATGCAGAGAGGGAGTATGTTTGGTGTTGGTGAGGTTCACATGCAGAGAGGGAGTGTGTTTGGTGTTGGTGAGGTTCACATGCAGAGAGGGAGTGTGTTGGGCGTTGGGTGGGGTTCACATGCAGAGAGGGAGTGTGTTTGGTGTTGGTGTGGATCACGTGCACAGAGGGAGTGTGTTTGGTGTTGAGGTTACATGCACAGAGGGAGTGTGTATGGTGTTGGTGAGGTTCACATGGAGAGAGGGAGTGTGTTTGGTGTTGGTGAGGTTCACATGCAGAGAGCGAGTGTGTTTGGTGTTGGTGAGGTTCACAGAGAGGGAGTGTGTTTGGTGTTGGTGAGGTTAACATGCGCAGAGGGAGTGTATTTGGTGTTGGTGAGGTTCACATGCACAGAGGGAGTGTGTTTGGCGTTGGTGAGGTTCACATGCCAGAGGGAGTGTGTTTGGTGTTGGTGGGGTTCACATGCAGAGAGGGATTGTGTTTGGTGTTGGTGAGGTTCACATGCAGAGAGGGTGTTTGGTGTTGGTGAGGTTAACATGCGCAGAGGGAGTGTGTTTGGTGTTGGTGAGGTTCACATGCAGCGAGGGCGTGTGTTTGGTGTTGAGGTTCACATGCAGAGAGGGAGTGTGTTTGGTGTTGGTGAGGTTCACATGCATAGAGGGAGTGTGTTTGGCGTTGGTGAGGTTCACATGCCAGAGGAGTGTGTTTGGTGTTGGTGGGATTCACATGCAGAGAGGGAGTGTGTTTGGTGTTGGTGAGTTTCACATGCGCAGAGGGAGTGTGTTTGGCATTGGTGGGGTTCACATGCAGAGAGGGAGTGTGTTTGGTGTTGGTGAGGTTCACATGCAGAGAGGGTGTTTGGTGTTGGTGAGGTTAACATGCGCAGAGGGAGTGTGTTTGGTTTTGGTGAGGTTCACATGCACAGAGGGCGTGTGTTTGGTGTTGAGGTTCACATGCAGAGAGGGAGTGTGTTTGGTGTTGGTGAGGTTCACATGCGCAGAGGGAGTGTTTTTGGCGTTGGTGAGGTTCACATGCAGAGAGGGAGTGTGTTTGGTGTTGGTGAGGTTCACATGCAGAGAGGGAGTGTGTTTGGTGTTGGTGAGGTTAACATGCGCAGAGGGAGTGTATTTGGTGTTTGTGAGGTTCACATGCACAGAGGGAGTGTGTTTGGCGTTGGTGAGGTTCACATGCCAGAGGGAGTGTGTTTGGTGTTGGTGGGGTTCACATGCAGAGAGGGAGTGTGTTTGGTGTTGGTGAGTTTCACATGCGCAGAGGGAGTGTGTTTGGCATTGGTGGGGTTCACATGCAGAGAGGGAGTGTGTTTGGTGTTGGTGAGGTTCACATGCAGAGAGGGTGTTTGGTGTTGGTGAGGTTAACATGCGCAGAGGGAGTGTGTTTGGTTTTGGTGAGGTTCACATGCAGCGAGGGCGTGTGGTTGGTGTTGAGGTTCACATGCAGAGAGGGAGTGTGTTTGGTGTTGGTGAGGTTCACATGCACAGAGTTAGTGTGTTTGGTGGTGAGGTTCACATGCAGAGGGGAATGTTTTGTGTTGGTGAGGTTCACGCGCGAGGGAGTGTGTTTGGTGTTGGTGAGGTTCACATGCACAGAGGGAGTGTGTTTGGCGTTGGTGAGGTTCACATGCCAGAGGGAGTGTGTTTGGTGTTGGTGAGTTTCACATGCGCAGAGGGAGTGTGTTTGGCATTGGTGGGGTTCACATGCAGAGAGGGAGTGTGTTTGGTGTTGGTGAGTTTCACATGCAGAGAGGGTGTTTGGTGTTGGTGAGGTTAACATGCGCAGAGGGAGTGTGTTTGTTGTGTGAGGTTCACATGCAGCGAGGGCGTGTGGTTGGTGTTGAGGTTCACATGCAGAGAGGGAGTGTGTTTGGTGTTGGTGAGGTTCACATGCAGAGGGGAATGTTTTGTGTTGGTGAGGTTCACATGCAGAGATGGAGTATGTTTGGTGTTGGTGAGGTTCACATGCAGAGAGGGAGTGTGTTTGGTGTTGGTGAGGTTCACATGCAGAGAGGGAGTGTGTTTGGTGTTGGTGAGGTTAACATGCGCAGAGGGAGTGTATTTGGTGTTTGTGAGGTTCACATGCACAGAGGGAGTGTGTTTGGCGTTGGTGAGGTTCACATGCCAGAGGGAGTGTGTTTGGTGTTGGTGGGGTTCACATGCAGAGAGGGAGTGTGTTTGGTGTTGGTGAGTTTCACATGCGCAGAGGGAGTGTGTTTGGCATTGGTGGGGTTCACATGCAGAGAGGGAGTGTGTTTGGTGTTGGTGAGGTTCACATGCAGAGAGGGTGTTTGGTGTTGGTGAGGTTAACATGCGCAGAGGGAGTGTGTTTGGTTTTGGTGAGGTTCACATGCAGCGAGGGCGTGTGGTTGGTGTTGAGGTTCACATGCAGAGAGGGAGTGTGTTTGGTGTTGGTGAGGTTCACATGCACAGAGTTAGTGTGTTTGGTGGTGAGGTTCACATGCAGAGGGGAATGTTTTGTGTTGGTGAGGTTCACGCGCGAGGGAGTGTGTTTGGTGTTGGTGAGGTTCACATGCACAGAGGGAGTGTGTTTGGCGTTGGTGAGGTTCACATGCCAGAGGGAGTGTGTTTGGTGTTGGTGAGTTTCACATGCGCAGAGGGAGTGTGTTTGGCATTGGTGGGGTTCACATGCAGAGAGGGAGTGTGTTTGGTGTTGGTGAGTTTCACATGCAGAGAGGGTGTTTGGTGTTGGTGAGGTTAACATGCGCAGAGGGAGTGTGTTTGTTGTGTGAGGTTCACATGCAGCGAGGGCGTGTGGTTGGTGTTGAGGTTCACATGCAGAGAGGGAGTGTGTTTGGTGTTGGTGAGGTTCACATGCAGAGGGGAATGTTTTGTGTTGGTGAGGTTCACATGCAGAGATGGAGTATGTTTGGTGTTGGTGAGGTTCACATGCAGAGAGGGAGTGTGTTTGGTGTTGGTGAGGTTCACATGCAGAGAGGGAGTATGTTTGGTGTTGGTGAGGTTCACATGCAGAGAGGGAGTGTGTTTGGCGTTGGTGTGGTTCACATGTAGAAATTGAGTTTGTTTGGTGTTAAGGTTCACATGCAGAGAGGGAGTGTGTTTGGTGTTGGTGTGGTTCACATGCACAGAGGGAGTGTGTTTGGCGTTGGTGAGGTTCACATGCCAGAGGGAGTGTGTTTGGTGTTGGTGGGGTTCACATGCAGAGAGGGAGTGTGTTTGGTGTTGGTGAGTTTCACATGCGCAGAGGGAGTGTGTTTGGCATTGGTGGGGTTCACATGCAGAGAGGGAGTGTGTTTGGTGTTGGTGAGGTTCACATGCAGAGAGGGTGTTTGGTGTTGGTGAGGTTAACATGCGCAGAGGGAGTGTGTTTGGTTTTGGTGAGGTTCACATGCAGCGAGGGCGTGTGGTTGGTGTTGAGGTTCACATGCAGAGAGGGAGTGTGTTTGGTGTTGGTGAGGTTCACATGCACAGAGTTAGTGTGTTTGGTGGTGAGGTTCACATGCAGAGGGGAATGTTTTGTGTTGGTGAGGTTCACGCGCGAGGGAGTGTGTTTGGTGTTGGTGAGGTTCACATGCACAGAGGGAGTGTGTTTGGCGTTGGTGAGGTTCACATGCCAGAGGGAGTGTGTTTGGTGTTGGTGAGTTTCACATGCGCAGAGGGAGTGTGTTTGGCATTGGTGGGGTTCACATGCAGAGAGGGAGTGTGTTTGGTGTTGGTGAGTTTCACATGCAGAGAGGGTGTTTGGTGTTGGTGAGGTTAACATGCGCAGAGGGAGTGTGTTTGTTGTGTGAGGTTCACATGCAGCGAGGGCGTGTGGTTGGTGTTGAGGTTCACATGCAGAGAGGGAGTGTGTTTGGTGTTGGTGAGGTTCACATGCAGAGGGGAATGTTTTGTGTTGGTGAGGTTCACATGCAGAGATGGAGTATGTTTGGTGTTGGTGAGGTTCACATGCAGAGAGGGAGTGTGTTTGGTGTTGGTGAGGTTCACATGCAGAGAGGGAGTGTGTTTGGTGTTGGTGAGGTTAACATGCGCAGAGGGAGTGTATTTGGTGTTTGTGAGGTTCACATGCACAGAGGGAGTGTGTTTGGCGTTGGTGAGGTTCACATGCCAGAGGGAGTGTGTTTGGTGTTGGTGGGGTTCACATGCAGAGAGGGAGTGTGTTTGGTGTTGGTGAGTTTCACATGCGCAGAGGGAGTGTGTTTGGCATTGGTGGGGTTCACATGCAGAGAGGGAGTGTGTTTGGTGTTGGTGAGGTTCACATGCAGAGAGGGTGTTTGGTGTTGGTGAGGTTAACATGCGCAGAGGGAGTGTGTTTGGTTTTGGTGAGGTTCACATGCAGCGAGGGCGTGTGGTTGGTGTTGAGGTTCACATGCAGAGAGGGAGTGTGTTTGGTGTTGGTGAGGTTCACATGCACAGAGTTAGTGTGTTTGGTGGTGAGGTTCACATGCAGAGGGGAATGTTTTGTGTTGGTGAGGTTCACGCGCGAGGGAGTGTGTTTGGTGTTGGTGAGGTTCACATGCACAGAGGGAGTGTGTTTGGCGTTGGTGAGGTTCACATGCCAGAGGGAGTGTGTTTGGTGTTGGTGAGTTTCACATGCGCAGAGGGAGTGTGTTTGGCATTGGTGGGGTTCACATGCAGAGAGGGAGTGTGTTTGGTGTTGGTGAGTTTCACATGCAGAGAGGGTGTTTGGTGTTGGTGAGGTTAACATGCGCAGAGGGAGTGTGTTTGTTGTGTGAGGTTCACATGCAGCGAGGGCGTGTGGTTGGTGTTGAGGTTCACATGCAGAGAGGGAGTGTGTTTGGTGTTGGTGAGGTTCACATGCAGAGGGGAATGTTTTGTGTTGGTGAGGTTCACATGCAGAGATGGAGTATGTTTGGTGTTGGTGAGGTTCACATGCAGAGAGGGAGTGTGTTTGGTGTTGGTGAGGTTCACATGCAGAGAGGGAGTATGTTTGGTGTTGGTGAGGTTCACATGCAGAGAGGGAGTGTGTTTGGCGTTGGTGTGGTTCACATGTAGAAATTGAGTTTGTTTGGTGTTAAGGTTCACATGCAGAGAGGGAGTGTGTTTGGTGTTGGTGTGGTTCACATGCAGAGAGGGAGTGTGTTTGGTGTTGGTGTGGATCACGTGCACAGAGGGAGTGTGTTTGGTGTTGAGGTTCACATGCACAGAGGGAGTGTGTTTGGTGTTGGTGAGGTTCACATGGAGAGAGGGAGTGTGTTTGGTGTTGGTGAAGGTTCACATGCAGAGAGGGAGTGTGTTTGGTGTTGGTGTGGTTCACAAGCAGAGAGGGAGTGTGTTTGGTGTTGGTGTGGTTCACATGCAGAGAGGGAGTGTGTTTGGTGTTGGTGAGGTTCACATGCAGAGAGGGAGTGTGTTTGGTGTTGGTGTGTTTCACAAGCAGAGAGGGAGTGTGTTGGGCGTTGGTGGGGTTCACACATGCACAGAGGGAGTGTGTTTGGTGTTGGTGAGGTTCACATGCACAGAGGGAGTGTGTTTGGTGTTGGTGAGGTTCACATGCACAGAGGGAGTGTGTTTGGTGTCGAGGTTCACATGCACAGAGGGAGTGTGTTTGGTGTTGGTGAGGTTCACATGGAGAGAGGGAGTGTGTTTGGTGTTGGTGAGGTTCACATGCAGAGAGGGAGTATGTTTGGTGTTGGTGAGGTTCACATGCAGCGAGGGAGTGTGTTTGGTGTTGGTGAGGTTCACATGCAGAGAGGGAGTGTGTTGGGCGTTGGGTGGGGTTCACATGCAGAGAGGGAGTGTGTTTGGTGTTGGTGTGGATCACGTGCACAGAGGGAGTGTGTTTGGTGTTGAGGTTCACATGCACAGAGGGAGTGTGTTTGGTGTCGAGGTTCACATGCACAGAGGGAGTGTGTTTGGTGTTGGTGAGGTTCACATGGAGAGAGGGAGTGTGTTTGGTGTTGGTGAGGTTCACATGCAGAGAGGGAGTATGTTTGGTGTTGGTGAGGTTCACATGCAGCGAGGGAGTGTGTTTGGTGTTGGTGAGGTTCACATGCAGAGAGGGAGTGTGTTGGGCGTTGGGTGGGGTTCACATGCAGAGAGGGAGTGTGTTTGGTGTTGGTGTGGATCACGTGCACAGAGGGAGTGTGTTTGGTGTTGAGGTTCACATGCACAGAGGGAGTGTGTTTGGTGTTGGTGAGGTTCACATGGAGAGAGGGAGTGTGTTTGGTGTTGGTGAGTTTCACATGCAGAGAGGGAGTGTGTTTGGTGTTGGTGAGGTTCACATGCAGAGAGGGAGTATGTTTGGTGTTGGTGAGGTTCACATGCAGAGAGGGAGTGTGTTTGGCGTTGGTGTGGTTCACATGTAGAAATGGAGTTTGTTTGGTGTTAAGGTTCACATGCAGAGAGGGAGTGTGTTTGGTGTTGGTGTGGTTCACATGCAGAGAGGGAGTGTGTTTGGTGTTGGTGTGGATCACGTGCACAGAGGGAGTGTGTTTGGTGTTGAGGTTCACATGCACAGAGGGAGTGTGTTTGGTGTTGGTGAGGTTCACATGGAGAGAGGGAGTGTGTTTGTTGTTGGTGAAGGTTCACATGCAGAGAGGGAGTGTGTTTGGTGTTTGTGAGGTTCACATGCAGAGAGGGAGTGTGTTTGGTGTTGGTGTGGTTCACAAGCAGAGAGGGAGTGTGTTTGGTGTTGGTGTGGTTCACATGCAGAGAGGGAGTGTGTTTGGTGTTGGTGAGGTTCACATGCAGAGAGGGAGTGTGTTTGGTGTTGGTGTGGTTCACAAGCAGAGAGGGAGTGTGTTGGGCGTTGGTGGGGTTCACATGCACAGAGGGAGTGTGTTTGGTGTTGGTGAGGTTCACATGCACGAGGGAGTGTGTTTGGTGTTGGTGAGGTTAACATGCGCAGAGGGAGTGTATTTGGTGTTGGTGAGGTTCACATGCATAGAGGGAGTGTGTTTGGCGTTGGTGAGGTTCACATGCCAGAGGGAGTGTGTTTGGCGTTGGTGTGGTTCACATTGTAGAGATGGAGTTTGTTTGGTGTTAAGGGCAGAGAGGGAGTGTGTTTGGTGTTGGTGTGGTTCACATGCAGAGAGGGAGTGTGTTTGGCGTTGGTGTGGTTCACATGTAGAAATTGAGTTTGTTTGGTGTTAAGGTTCACATGCAGAGAGGGAGTGTGTTTGGTGTTGGTGTGGTTCACATGCAGAGAGGGAGTGTGTTTGGTGTTGGTGTGGATCACGTGCACAGAGGGAGTGTGTTTGGTGTTGAGGTTCACATGCACAGAGGGAGTGTGTTTGGTGTTGGTGAGGTTCACATGGAGAGAGGGAGTGTGTTTGGTGTTGGTGAAGGTTCACATGCAGAGAGGGAGTGTGTTTGGTGTTGGTGTGGTTCACAAGCAGAGAGGGAGTGTGTTTGGTGTTGGTGTGGTTCACATGCAGAGAGGGAGTGTGTTTGGTGTTGGTGAGGTTCACATGCAGAGAGGGAGTGTGTTTGGTGTTGGTGTGTTTCACAAGCAGAGAGGGAGTGTGTTGGGCGTTGGTGGGGTTCACACATGCACAGAGGGAGTGTGTTTGGTGTTGGTGAGGTTCACATGCACAGAGGGAGTGTGTTTGGTGTTGGTGAGGTTCACATGCACAGAGGGAGTGTGTTTGGTGTCGAGGTTCACATGCACAGAGGGAGTGTGTTTGGTGTTGGTGAGGTTCACATGGAGAGAGGGAGTGTGTTTGGTGTTGGTGAGGTTCACATGCAGAGAGGGAGTATGTTTGGTGTTGGTGAGGTTCACATGCAGCGAGGGAGTGTGTTTGGTGTTGGTGAGGTTCACATGCAGAGAGGGAGTGTGTTGGGCGTTGGGTGGGGTTCACATGCAGAGAGGGAGTGTGTTTGGTGTTGGTGTGGATCACGTGCACAGAGGGAGTGTGTTTGGTGTTGAGGTTCACATGCACAGAGGGAGTGTGTTTGGTGTCGAGGTTCACATGCACAGAGGGAGTGTGTTTGGTGTTGGTGAGGTTCACATGGAGAGAGGGAGTGTGTTTGGTGTTGGTGAGGTTCACATGCAGAGAGGGAGTATGTTTGGTGTTGGTGAGGTTCACATGCAGCGAGGGAGTGTGTTTGGTGTTGGTGAGGTTCACATGCAGAGAGGGAGTGTGTTGGGCGTTGGGTGGGGTTCACATGCAGAGAGGGAGTGTGTTTGGTGTTGGTGTGGATCACGTGCACAGAGGGAGTGTGTTTGGTGTTGAGGTTCACATGCACAGAGGGAGTGTGTTTGGTGTTGGTGAGGTTCACATGGAGAGAGGGAGTGTGTTTGGTGTTGGTGAGTTTCACATGCAGAGAGGGAGTGTGTTTGGTGTTGGTGAGGTTCACATGCAGAGAGGGAGTATGTTTGGTGTTGGTGAGGTTCACATGCAGAGAGGGAGTGTGTTTGGCGTTGGTGTGGTTCACATGTAGAAATGGAGTTTGTTTGGTGTTAAGGTTCACATGCAGAGAGGGAGTGTGTTTGGTGTTGGTGTGGTTCACATGCAGAGAGGGAGTGTGTTTGGTGTTGGTGTGGATCACGTGCACAGAGGGAGTGTGTTTGGTGTTGAGGTTCACATGCACAGAGGGAGTGTGTTTGGTGTTGGTGAGGTTCACATGGAGAGAGGGAGTGTGTTTGTTGTTGGTGAAGGTTCACATGCAGAGAGGGAGTGTGTTTGGTGTTTGTGAGGTTCACATGCAGAGAGGGAGTGTGTTTGGTGTTGGTGTGGTTCACAAGCAGAGAGGGAGTGTGTTTGGTGTTGGTGTGGTTCACATGCAGAGAGGGAGTGTGTTTGGTGTTGGTGAGGTTCACATGCAGAGAGGGAGTGTGTTTGGTGTTGGTGTGGTTCACAAGCAGAGAGGGAGTGTGTTGGGCGTTGGTGGGGTTCACATGCACAGAGGGAGTGTGTTTGGTGTTGGTGAGGTTCACATGCACGAGGGAGTGTGTTTGGTGTTGGTGAGGTTAACATGCGCAGAGGGAGTGTATTTGGTGTTGGTGAGGTTCACATGCATAGAGGGAGTGTGTTTGGCGTTGGTGAGGTTCACATGCCAGAGGGAGTGTGTTTGGCGTTGGTGTGGTTCACATTGTAGAGATGGAGTTTGTTTGGTGTTAAGGGCAGAGAGGGAGTGTGTTTGGTGTTGGTGTGGTTCACATGCAGAGAGGGAGTGTGTTTGGTGTTGGTGTGGATCACGTGCACAGAGGGAGTGTGTTTGGTGTTGAGGTTCACATGCACAGAGGGAGTGTGTTTGGTGTTGGTGAGGTTCACATGGAGAGAGGGAGTGTGTTTGGTGTTGGTGAAGGTTCACATGCAGAGAGGGAGTGTGTTTGGTGTTGGTGAGGTTCACATGCAGAGAGGGAGTGTGTTTGGTGTTGGTGAGGTTCACATGCAGAGAGGGAGTGTGTTTGGTGTTGGTGAGGTTCACATGGAGAGAGGGAGTGTGTTTGGTGTTGGTGAAGGTTCACATGCAGAGAGGGAGTGTGTTTGGTGTTGGTGAGGTTAACATGCGCAGAGGGAGTGTATTTGGTGTTGGTGAGGTTCACATGCACAGAGGGAGTGTGTTTGGCGTTGGTGAGGTTCACATGCCAGAGGGAGTGTGTTTGGTGTTGGTGGGGTTCACATGCAGTGAGGGAGTGTGTTTGGTGTTGGTGAGGTTCACATGCAGAGAGGGAGTGTGTTGGGCGTTGGGTGGGGTTCACATGCAGAGAGGGAGTGTGTTTGGTGTTGGTGTGGATCACGTGCACAGAGGGAGTGTGTTTGGTGTTGAGGTTACATGCACAGAGGGAGTGTGTATGGTGTTGGTGAGGTTCACATGGAGAGAGGGAGTGTGTTTGGTGTTGGTGAGGTTCACATGCAGAGAGCGAGTGTGTTTGGTGTTGGTGAGGTTCACAGAGAGGGAGTGTGTTTGGTGTTGGTGAGGTTAACATGCGCAGAGGGAGTGTGTTTGGTGTTGGTGGGGTTCACATGCAGAGAGGGAGTGTGTTTGGTGTTGGTGAGGTTCACATGCAGAGAGGGTGTTTGGTGTTGGTGAGGTTAACATGCGCAGAGGGAGTGTGTTTGGTGTTGGTGAGGTTCACATGCAGCGAGGGCGTGTGTTTGGTGTTGAGGTTCACATGCAGAGAGGGAGTGTGTTTGGTGTTGTTGAGGTTCACATGCAGAGAGGGAGTGTGTTTGGTGTTGGTGAGGTTAACATGCGCAGAGGAAGTGTATTTGGTGTTGGTGAGGTTCACATGCATAGAGGGAGTGTGTTTGGCGTTGGTGAGGTTCACATGCCAGAGGGAGTGTGTTTGGCGTTGGTGTGGTTCACATTGTAGAGATGGAGTTTGTTTGGTGTTAAGGGCAGAGAGGGAGTGTGTTTGGTGTTGGTGTGGTTCACATGCAGAGAGGGAGTGTGTTTGGTGTTGGTGTGGATCACGTGCACAGAGGGAGTGTGTTTGGTGTTGAGGTTCACATGCACAGAGGGAGTGTGTTTGGTGTTGGTGAGGTTCACATGGAGAGAGGGAGTGTGTTTGGTGTTGGTGAAGGTTCACATGCAGAGAGGGAGTGTGTTTGGTGTTGGTGAGGTTCACATGCAGAGAGGGAGTGTGTTTGGTGTTGGTGAGGTTCACATGCAGAGAGGGAGTGTGTTTGGTGTTGGTGAGGTTCACATGGAGAGAGGGAGTGTGTTTGGTGTTGGTGAAGGTTCACATGCAGAGAGGGAGTGTGTTTGGTGTTGGTGAGGTTAACATGCGCAGAGGGAGTGTATTTGGTGTTGGTGAGGTTCACATGCACAGAGGGAGTGTGTTTGGCGTTGGTGAGGTTCACATGCAGAGAGGGAGTGTGTTTGGTGTTGGTGAGGTTAACATGCGCAGAGGGAGTGTGTTTGGTGTTGGTGAGGTTCACATGGAGAGAGGGAGTGTGTTTGGTGTTGGTGAAGGTTCACATGCAGAGAGGGAGTGTGTTTGGTGTTGGTGAGGTTAACATGCGCAGAGGGAGTGTATTTGGTGTTGGTGAGGTTCACATGCACAGAGGGAGTGTGTTTGGCGTTGGTGAGGTTCACATGCCAGAGGGAGTGTGTTTGGTGTTGGTGGGGTTCACATGCAGAGAGGGAGTGTGTTTGGTGTTGGTGAGTTTCACATGCGCAGAGGGAGTGTGTTTGGCATTGGTGGGGTTCACATGCAGAGAAGGAGTGTGTTTGGTGTTGGTGAGGTTCACATGCAGAGAGGGTGTTTGGTGTTGGTGAGGTTAACATGCGCAGAGGGAGTGTGTTTGGTGTTGGTGAGGTTCACATGCAGCGAGGGCGTGTGGTTGGTGTTGAGGTTCACATGCAGAGAGGGAGTGTGTTTGGTGTTGGTGAGGTTCACATGCAGAGGGGAATGTTTTGTGTTGGTGAGGTTCACATGCAGAGAGGGAGTATGTTTGGTGTTGGTGAGGTTCACATGCAGAGAGGGAGTATGTTTGGTGTTGGTGAGGTTCACATGCAGAGAGGGAGTGTGTTTGGTGTTGGTGAGGTTCACATGCAGAGAGGGAGTATGTTTGGTGTTGGTGAGGTTCACATGCAGAGAGGGAGTGTGTTTGGCGTTGGTGTGGTTCACATGTAGAAATGGAGTTTGTTTGGTGTTAAGGTTCACATGCAGAGAGGGAGTGTGTTTGGTGTTGGTGTGGTTCACATGCAGAGAGGGAGTGTGTTTGGTGTTGGTGTGGATCACGTGCACAGAGGGAGTGTGTTTGGTGTTGAGGTTCACATGCACAGAGGGAGTGTGTTTGGTGTTGGTGAGGTTCATGGAGAGAGGGAGTGTGTTTGGTGTTGGTGAAGGTTCACATGCAGAGAGGGAGTGTGTTTGGTGTTGGTGAGGTTCACATGCAGAGAGGGAGTGTGTTTGGTGTTGGTGAGGTTCACATGGAGAGAGGGAGTGTGTTTGGTGTTTGTGAGGTTCACATGCAGAGAGGGAGTATGTTTGGTGTTGGTGAGGTTCACATGCAGAGAGGGAGAGTGTTTGGTGTTGGTGAGGTTCACATGCAGAGAGGGAGTGTGTTTGGTGTTGGTGTGGTTCACAAGCAGAGAGGGAGTGTGTTTGGTGTTGGTGTGGTTCACATGCAGAGAGGGAGTGTGTTTGGTGTTGGTGAGGTTCACATGCAGAGAGGGAGTGTGTTTGGTGTTGGTGAGGTTCACATGCACAGAGGGAGTGTGTTTGGTGTTGGTGAGGTTCACATGCACAGAGGGAGTGTGTTTGGTGTTGGTGAGGTTCACATGCAGAGAGGGAGTGTGTTTGGTGTTGGTGTGGATCACGTGCACAGAGGGAGTGTGTTTGGTGTTGAGGTTCACATGCACAGAGGGAGTGTGTTTGGTGTTTGTGAGGTTAACATGGAGAGAGGGAGTGTGTTTGGTGTTGAGGTTCACATGCACAGAGGGAGTGTGTTTGGTGTTGGTGAGGTTCACATGCAGCGAGTGAGTGTGTTTGGTGTTGGTGAGGTTCACATGCAGAGAGGGAGTGTGTTGGGCGTTGGGTGGGGTTCACATGCAGAGAGGGAGTGTGTTTGGTGTTGGTGCGGTTCACATGCGAGAGGGAGTGTGTTTGGTGTTGGTGAGGTTCACATGTAGAGATGGAGTGTGTTTGGTGTTGAGGTTCACATGCACAGAGGGAGTGTGTTTGGTGTTGGTGAGGTTCACATGGAGAGAGGGAGTGTGTTTGGTGTTGGTGAGGTTCACATGCAGAGAGGGAGTATGTTTGGTGTTGGTGAGGTTCACATGCAGCGAGGGAGTGTGTTTGGTGTTGGTGAGGTTCACATGCAGAGAGGGAGTGTGTTGGGCGTTGGGTGGGGTTCACATGCAGAGAGGGAGTGTGTTTGGTGTTGGTGTGGATCACGTGCACAGAGGGAGTGTGTTTGGTGTTGAGGTTCACATGCACAGAGGGAGTGTGTTTGGTGTCGAGGTTCACATGCACAGAGGGAGTGTGTTTGGTGTTGGTGAGGTTCACATGGAGAGAGGGAGTGTGTTTGGTGTTGGTGAGGTTCACATGCAGAGAGGGAGTATGTTTGGTGTTGGTGAGGTTCACATGCAGCGAGGGAGTGTGTTTGGTGTTGGTGAGGTTCACATGCAGAGAGGGAGTGTGTTGGGCGTTGGGTGGGGTTCACATGCAGAGAGGGAGTGTGTTTGGTGTTGGTGTGGATCACGTGCACAGAGGGAGTGTGTTTGGTGTTGAGGTTCACATGCACAGAGGGAGTGTGTTTGTTGTTGGTGAGGTTCACATGGAGAGAGGGAGTGTGTTTGGTGTTGGTGAGTTTCACATGCAGAGAGGGAGTGTGTTTGGTGTTGGTGAGGTTCACATGCAGAGAGGGAGTATGTTTGGTGTTGGTGAGGTTCACATGCAGAGAGGGAGTGTGTTTGGCGTTGGTGTGGTTCACATGTAGAAATGGAGTTTGTTTGGTGTTAAGGTTCACATGCAGAGAGGGAGTGTGTTTGGTGTTGGTGTGGTTCACATGCAGAGAGGGAGTGTGTTTGGTGTTGGTGTGGATCACGTGCACAGAGGGAGTGTGTTTGGTGTTGAGGTTCACATGCACAGAGGGAGTGTGTTTGGTGTTGGTGAGGTTCACATGGAGAGAGGGAGTGTGTTTGTTGTTGGTGAAGGTTCACATGAAGAGAGGGAGTGTGTTTGGTGTTTGTGAGGTTCACATGCAGAGAGGGAGTGTGTTTGGTGTTGGTGTGGTTCACAAGCAGAGAGGGAGTGTGTTTGGTGTTGGTGTGGTTCACATGCAGAGAGGGAGTGTGTTTGGTGTTGGTGAGGTTCACATGCAGAGAGGGAGTGTGTTTGGTGTTGGTGTGGTTCACAAGCAGAGAGGGAGTGTGTTGGGCGTTGGTGGGGTTCACATGCACAGAGGGAGTGTGTTTGGTGTTGGTGAGGTTCACATGCACGAGGGAGTGTGTTTGGTGTTGGTGAGGTTAACATGCGCAGAGGGAGTGTATTTGGTGTTGGTGAGGTTCACATGCATAGAGGGAGTGTGTTTGGCGTTGGTGAGGTTCACATGCCAGAGGGAGTGTGTTTGGCGTTGGTGTGGTTCACATTGTAGAGATGGAGTTTGTTTGGTGTTAAGGGCAGAGAGGGAGTGTGTTTGGTGTTGGTGTGGTTCACATGCAGAGAGGGAGTGTGTTTGGTGTTGGTGTGGATCACGTGCACAGAGGGAGTGTGTTTGGTGTTGAGGTTCACATGCACAGAGGGAGTGTGTTTGGTGTTGGTGAGGTTCACATGGAGAGAGGGAGTGTGTTTGGTGTTGGTGAAGGTTCACATGCAGAGAGGGAGTGTGTTTGGTGTTGGTGAGGTTCACATGCAGAGAGGGAGTGTGTTTGGTGTTGGTGAGGTTCACATGCATAGAAGGAGTGTGTTTGGTGTTGGTGCGGTTCACATGCGAGAGGGAGTGTGTTTGGTGTTGGTGAGGTTCACATGTAGAGATGGAGTGTGTTTGGTGTTGAGGTTCACATGCAGAGAGGGAGTGTGTTTGGTGTTGGTGAGGTTCACATGCAGAGAGGGAGTGTATTTGATGTTGGTGTGGTTCACATGCAGAGAGGGAGTGTGTTTGGTGTTGGTGAGGTTCACATGCAGAGAGGGAGTGTGTTTGGTGTTGGTGAGGTTCACATGCAGAGAGGGAGTGTGTTGGTCGTTGGTGGGGTTCAAATGCAGAGAGGGAGTGTGTTTGGTGTTGGTGAGGTTCACATGCGCAGAGGGAGTATGTTTGGTGTTGGTGTGGTTCAGATGCAGAGAGGGAGTGTGTTTGGCGTTGATGTGGTTCACATGTAGAGATGGAGTGTGTTTGATGTTGAGGTTCACATGCAGAGAAGGAGTGTGATTGGTGCTGGTGAGGTTCACATGCAGAGAGGGAGTGTGTTTGATGTTGGTGTGGTTCACATGCACAGAGGGAGTGTGTTGGGCGTTGGTGGGGTTCACATGCACAGAGGGAGTGTGTTTGGTGTTGGTGAGGTTCACATGGAGAGAGAGAGTGTGTTTGGTGTTGGTGAGGTTCACATGCAGAGAGGGAGTATGTTTGGTGTTGGTGAGGTTCACATGCAGAGAGGGAGTGTGTTTGGTGTTGGTGAGGTTCACATGCAGAGAGGGAGTGTGTTGGGCGTTGGGTGGGGTTCACATGCAGAGAGGGAGTGTGTTTGGTGTTGGTGTGGATCACGTGCACAGAGGGAGTGTGTTTGGTGTTGAGGTTACATGCACAGAGGGAGTGTGTATGGTGTTGGTGAGGTTCACATGGAGAGAGGGAGTGTGTTTGGTGTTGGTGAGGTTCACATGCAGAGAGCGAGTGTGTTTGGTGTTGGTGAGGTTCACAGAGAGGGAGTGTGTTTGGTGTTGGTGAGGTTAACATGCGCAGAGGGAGTGTATTTGGTGTTGGTGAGGTTCACATGCACAGAGGGAGTGTGTTTGGCGTTGGTGAGGTTCACATGCCAGAGGGAGTGTGTTTGGTGTTGGTGGGGTTCACATGCAGAGAGGGATTGTGTTTGGTGTTGGTGAGGTTCACATGCAGAGAGGGTGTTTGGTGTTGGTGAGGTTAACATGCGCAGAGGGAGTGTGTTTGGTGTTGGTGAGGTTCACATGCAGCGAGGGCGTGTGTTTGGTGTTGAGGTTCACATGCAGAGAGGGAGTGTGTTTGGTGTTGGTGAGGTTCACATGCATAGAGGGAGTGTGTTTGGCGTTGGTGAGGTTCACATGCCAGAGGAGTGTGTTTGGTGTTGGTGGGATTCACATGCAGAGAGGGAGTGTGTTTGGTGTTGGTGAGTTTCACATGCGCAGAGGGAGTGTGTTTGGCATTGGTGGGGTTCACATGCAGAGAGGGAGTGTGTTTGGTGTTGGTGAGGTTCACATGCAGAGAGGGTGTTTGGTGTTGGTGAGGTTAACATGCGCAGAGGGAGTGTGTTTGGTTTTGGTGAGGTTCACATGCAGCGAGGGCGTGTGTTTGGTGTTGAGGTTCACATGCAGAGAGGGAGTGTGTTTGGTGTTGGTGAGGTTCACATGCGCAGAGGGAGTGTTTTTGGCGTTGGTGAGGTTCACATGCAGAGAGGGAGTGTGTTTGGTGTTGGTGAGGTTCACATGCAGAGAGGGAGTGTGTTTGGTGTTGGTGAGGTTAACATGCGCAGAGGGAGTGTATTTGGTGTTTGTGAGGTTCACATGCACAGAGGGAGTGTGTTTGGCGTTGGTGAGGTTCACATGCCAGAGGGAGTGTGTTTGGTGTTGGTGGGGTTCACATGCAGAGAGGGAGTGTGTTTGGTGTTGGTGAGTTTCACATGCGCAGAGGGAGTGTGTTTGGCATTGGTGGGGTTCACATGCAGAGAGGGAGTGTGTTTGGTGTTGGTGAGGTTCACATGCAGAGAGGGTGTTTGGTGTTGGTGAGGTTAACATGCGCAGAGGGAGTGTGTTTGGTTTTGGTGAGGTTCACATGCAGCGAGGGCGTGTGGTTGGTGTTGAGGTTCACATGCAGAGAGGGAGTGTGTTTGGTGTTGGTGAGGTTCACATGCACAGAGTTAGTGTGTTTGGTGGTGAGGTTCACATGCAGAGGGGAATGTTTTGTGTTGGTGAGGTTCACGCGCGAGGGAGTGTGTTTGGTGTTGGTGAGGTTCACATGCACAGAGGGAGTGTGTTTGGCGTTGGTGAGGTTCACATGCCAGAGGGAGTGTGTTTGGTGTTGGTGAGTTTCACATGCGCAGAGGGAGTGTGTTTGGCATTGGTGGGGTTCACATGCAGAGAGGGAGTGTGTTTGGTGTTGGTGAGTTTCACATGCAGAGAGGGTGTTTGGTGTTGGTGAGGTTAACATGCGCAGAGGGAGTGTGTTTGTTGTGTGAGGTTCACATGCAGCGAGGGCGTGTGGTTGGTGTTGAGGTTCACATGCAGAGAGGGAGTGTGTTTGGTGTTGGTGAGGTTCACATGCAGAGGGGAATGTTTTGTGTTGGTGAGGTTCACATGCAGAGATGGAGTATGTTTGGTGTTGGTGAGGTTCACATGCAGAGAGGGAGTGTGTTTGGTGTTGGTGAGGTTCACATGCAGAGAGGGAGTATGTTTGGTGTTGGTGAGGTTCACATGCAGAGAGGGAGTGTGTTTGGCGTTGGTGTGGTTCACATGTAGAAATGGAGTTTGTTTGGTGTTAAGGTTCACATGCAGAGAGGGAGTGTGTTTGGTGTTGGTGTGGTTCACATGCAGAGAGGGAGTGTGTTTGGTGTTGGTGTGGATCACGTGCACAGAGGGAGTGTGTTTGGTGTTGAGGTTCACATGCACAGAGGGAGTGTGTTTGGTGTTGGTGAGGTTCACATGGAGAGAGGGAGTGTGTTTGGTGTTGGTGAAGGTTCACATGCAGAGAGGGAGTGTGTTTGGTGTTGGTGTGGTTCACAAGCAGAGAGGGAGTGTGTTTGGTGTTGGTGTGGTTCACATGCAGAGAGGGAGTGTGTTTGGTGTTGGTGAGGTTCACATGCAGAGAGGGAGTGTGTTTGGTGTTGGTGTGTTTCACAAGCAGAGAGGGAGTGTGTTGGGCGTTGGTGGGGTTCACACATGCACAGAGGGAGTGTGTTTGGTGTTGGTGAGGTTCACATGCACAGAGGGAGTGTGTTTGGTGTTGGTGAGGTTCACATGCACAGAGGGAGTGTGTTTGGTGTCGATGTTCACATGCACAGAGGGAGTGTGTTTGGTGTTGGTGAGGTTCACATGGAGAGAGGGAGTGTGTTTGGTGTTGGTGAGGTTCACATGCAGAGAGGGAGTATGTTTGGTGTTGGTGAGGTTCACATGCAGCGAGGGAGTGTGTTTGGTGTTGGTGAGGTTCACATGCAGAGAGGGAGTGTGTTGGGCGTTGGGTGGGGTTCACATGCAGAGAGGGAGTGTGTTTGGGTGTTGGTGTGGATCACGTGCACAGAGGGAGTGTGTTTGGTGTTGAGGTTCACATGCACAGAGGGAGTGTGTTGTGTGTCGAGGTTCACATGCACAGAGGGAGTGTGTTTGGTGTTGGTGAGGTTCACATGGAGAGAGGGAGTGTGTTTGGTGTTGGTGAGGTTCACATGCAGAGAGGGAGTATGTTTGGTGTTGGTGAGGTTCACATGCAGCGAGGGAGTGTGTTTGGTGTTGGTGAGGTTCACATGCAGAGAGGGAGTGTGTTGGGCGTTGGGTGGGGTTCACATGCAGAGAGGGAGTGTGTTTGGTGTTGGTGTGGATCACGTGCACAGAGGGAGTGTGTTTGGTGTTGAGGTTCACATGCACAGAGGGAGTGTGTTTGGTGTTGGTGAGGTTCACATGGAGAGAGGGAGTGTGTTTGGTGTTGGTGAGTTTCACATGCAGAGAGGGAGTGTGTTTGGTGTTGGTGAGGTTCACATGCAGAGAGGGAGTATGTTTGGTGTTGGTGAGGTTCACATGCAGAGAGGGAGTGTGTTTGGCGTTGGTGTGGTTCACATGTAGAAATGGAGTTTGTTTGGTGTTAAGGTTCACATGCAGAGAGGGAGTGTGTTTGGTGTTGGTGTGGTTCACATGCAGAGAGGGAGTGTGTTTGGTGTTGGTGTGGATCACGTTGCACAGAGGGAGTGTGTTTGGTGTTGAGGTTCACATGCACAGAGGGAGTGTGTTTGGTGTTGGTGAGGTTCACATGGAGGAGGGGAGTGTGTTTGTTGTTGGTGAAGGTTCACATGCAGAGAGGGAGTGTGTTTGGTGTTTGTGAGGTTCACATGCAGAGAGGGAGTGTGTTTGGTGTTGGTGTGGTTCACAAGCAGAGAGGGAGTGTGTTTGGTGTTGGTGTGGGTTCACATGCAGAGAGGGAGTGTGTTTGGTGTTGGTGAGGTTCACATGCAGAGAGGGAGTGTGTTTGGTGTTGGTGTGGTTCACAAGCAGAGAGGGAGTGTGTTGGGCGTTGGTGGGGTTCACATGCACAGAGGGAGTGTGTTTGGTGTTGGTGAGGTTCACATGCACGAGGGAGTGTGTTTGGTGTTGGTGAGGTTCACATGCACAGAGGGAGTGTGTTTGGTGTTGGTGAGGTTCACATGCACAGAGGGAGTGTGTTTGGTGTTGGTGAGGTTCACATGCACAGAGGGAGTGTGTTTGGTGTTGAGGTTCACATGCACAGAGGGAGTGTGTTTGGTGTTGAGGTTCACATACACAGAGGGAGTGTGTTTGGTGTTGGTGAGGTTCACATGGAGAGAGGGAGTGTGTTTGGTGTTGGTGAGGTTCACTTGCAGCGAGGGAGTGTGTTTGGTGTTGGTGAGGTTC
This sequence comes from Acipenser ruthenus, assembly GCF_902713425.1. Lineage (NCBI taxonomy): Eukaryota > Metazoa > Chordata > Actinopteri > Acipenseriformes > Acipenseridae > Acipenser > Acipenser ruthenus. Next base: position 74,636 of record NW_026707942.1, read on the forward strand.
ACATGCAGAGAGGGAGTGTGTTGGGCGTTGGGTGGGGTTCACATGCAGAGAGGGAGTGTGTTTGGTGTTGGTGTGGATCACGTGCACAGAGGGAGTGTGTTTGGTGTCTGAGGTTCACATGCACAGAGGGAGTGTGTTTGGTGTTGGTGAGGTTCACATGAGAGAGGGAGTGTGTTTGGTGTTGGTGAGTTTCACATGCAGAGAGGGAGTATGTTTGGTGTTGGTGAGGTTCACATGCAGAGAGGGAGTGAGTTTGGCGTTGGTGTGGTTCACATGTAGAAATGGAGTTTGTTTGGTGTTAAGGTTCACATGCAGAGAGGGAGTGTGTTTGGTGTTGGTGTGGTTCACATGCAGAGAGGGAGTGTGTTTGGTGTTGGTGTGGATCACGTGCACAGAGGGAGTGTGTTTGGTGTTGAGGTTCACATGCACAGAGGGAGTGTGTTTGGTGTTGGTGAGGTTCACATGGAGAGAGGGAGTGTGTTTGTTGTTGGTGAAGGTTCACATGCAGAGAGGGAGTGTGTTTGGTGTTTGTGAGGTTCACATGCAGAGAGGGAGTGTGTTTGGTGTTGGTGTGGTTCACAAGCAGAGAGGGAGTGTGTTTGGTGTTGGTGTGGTTCACATGCAGAGAGGGAGTGTGTTTGGTGTTGGTGAGGTTCACATGCAGAGGGAGTGTGTTTGGTGTTGGTGTGGTTCACAAGCAGAGAGGGAGTGTGTTGGGCGTTGGTGGGGTTCACATGCACAGAGGGAGTGTGTTTGGTGTTGGTGAGGTTCACATGCACGAGGGAGTGTGTTTGGTGTTGGTGAGGTTCACATGCACAGAGGGAGTGTGTTTGGTGTTGGTGAGGTTCACATGCACAGAGGGAGTGTGTTTGGTGTTGGTGAGGTTCACATGCACAGAGGGAGTGTGTTTGGTGTTGAGGTTCACATGCACAGAGGGAGTGTGTTTGGTGTTGAGGTTCACATACACAGAGGGAGTGTGTTTGGTGTTGGTGAGGTTCACATGGAGAGAGGGAGTGTGTTTGTGTTGGTGAGGTTCACTTGCAGCGAGGGAGTGTGTTTGGTGTTGGTGAGGTTCACATGCAGAGAGGGAGTGTGTTGGGCGTTGGGTGGGGTTCACATGCAGAGAGGGAGTGTGTTTGGTGTTGGTGTGGATCACGTGCACAGAGGGAGTGTGTTTGGTGTTGAGTTCACATGCACAGAGGGAGTGTGTTTGGTGTAGGTGAGGTTCACATGGAGAGAGGGAGTGTGTTTGGTGTTGGTGAGTTTCACATGCAGAGAGGGAGTATGTTTGGTGTTGGTGAGGTTCACATGCAGAGAGGGAGTGTGTTTGGCGTTGGTGTGGTTCACATGTAGAAATGGAGTTTGTTTGGTGTTAAGGTTCACATGCAGAGAGGGAGTGTGTTTGGTGTTGGTGTGGTTCACATGCAGAGAGGGAGTGTGTTTGGTGTTGGTGTGGATCACGTGCACAGAGGGAGTGTGTTTGGTGTTGAGGTTCACATGCACAGAGGGAGTGTGTTTGGTGTTGGTGAGGTTCACATGGAGAGAGGGAGTGAGTTTGGTGTTGGTGAAGGTTCACATGCAGAGAGGGAGTGTGTTTGGTGTTGGTGAGGTTCACATGCAGAGAGGGAGTGTGTTTGGTGTTGGTGTGGTTCACAAGCAGAGAGGGAGTGTGTTTGGTGTTGGTGTGGTTCACATGCAGAGAGGGAGTGTGTTTGGTGTTGGTGAGGTTCACATGCAGAGAGGGAGTGTGTTTGGTGTTGGTGTGGTTCACAAGCAGAGAGGGAGTGTGTTGGGCGTTGGTGGGGTTCACATGCACAGAGGGAGTGTGTTTGGTGTGGTGAGGTTCACATGCACAGAGGGAGTGTGTTTGGTGTTGGTGAGGTTCACATGCACAGAGGAGTGTGTTTGGTGTTGGTGAGGTTCACATGCAGAGAGGGAGTGTGTTTGGTGTTGGTGAGGTTCACATGCACAGAGGGAGTGTGTTTGGTGTTGAGGTTCACATGCACAGAGGGAGTGTGTTTGGTGTTGGTACGGTTCACATGTAGAGAGGGAGTGTGTTTGGTGTTGGTGCGGTTCACATGCGAGAGGGAGTGTGTTTGGTGTTGGTGAGGTTCACATGTAGAGATGGAGTGTGTTTGGTGTTGGTGAGGTTCACATGCAGAGAGGGAGTGTGTTTGGCGTTGGTGTGGTTCACATGTAGAAATGGAGTTTGTTTGGTGTTAAGGTTCACATGCAGAGAGGGAGTGTGTTTGGTGTTGGTGTGGTTCACATGCAGAGAGGGAGTGTGTTTGGTGTTGGTGTGGATCACGTGCACAGAGGGAGTGTGTTTGGTGTTGAGGTTCACATGTACAGAGGGAGTGTGTTTGGTGTTGGTGAGGTTCACATGGAGAGAGGGAGTGTGTTTGGTGTTGGTGAAGGTTCACATGCAGAGAGGGAGTGTGTTTGGTGTTTGTGAGGTTCACATGCACAGAGGGAGTGTGTTTGGTGTTGGTGAGGTTCACATGCACAGAGGGAGTGTGTTTGGTGTTGGTGAGATTCACATGCACAGAGGGAGTGTGTTTGGTGTTGGTGAGGTTCACATGCACAGAGGGAGTGTGTTTGGTGTTGAGGTTCACATGCACAGAGGGAGTGTGTTTGGTGTTGGTGCGGTTCACATGCAGAGAGGGAGTGTGTTTGGTGTTGGTGCGGTTCACATGCGAGAGGGAGTGTGTTTGGTGTTGGTGAGGTTCACATGTAGAGATGGAGTGTGTTTGGTGTTGGTGAGGTTCACATGCAGAGAGGGAGTGTGTTTGGCGTTGGTGTGGTTCACATGTAGAAATGGAGTTTGTTTGGTGTTAAGGTTCACATGCAGAGAGGGAGTGTGTTTGGTGTTGGTGTGGTTCACATGCAGAGAGGGAGTGTGTTTGGTGTTGGTGTGGATCACGTGCACAGAGGGAGTGTGTTTGGTGTTGAGGTTCACATGCACAGAGGGAGTGTGTTTGGTGTTGGTGAGGTTCACATGGAGAGAGGGAGTGTGTTTGGTGTTGGTGAAGGTTCACATGCAGAGAGGGAGTGTGTTTGGTGTTTGTGAGGTTCACATGCAGAGAGGGAGTGTGTTTGGTGTTGGTGTGGTTCACATGCACAGAGGGAGTGTGTTTGGTGTTGGTGTGGTTCACATGCAGAGAGGGAGTGTGTTTGGTGTTGGTGAGGTTCACATGCAGAGAGGGAGTGTGTTTGGTGTTGGTGTGGTTCACAAGCAGAGAGGGAGTGTGTTGGGCGTTGGTGGGGTTCACATGCACAGAGGGAGTGTGTTTGGTGTTGGTGAGGTTCACATGCACAGAGGGAGTGTGTTTGGTGTTGGTGAGGTTCACATGCACAGAGGGAGTGTGTTTGGTGTTGGTGAGGTTCAGATGCACAGAGGGATTGTGTTTGGTGTTGGTGAGGTTCACAGAGGGAGTGTGTTTGGTGTTGAGGTTCACATGCACAGAGGGAGTGTGTTTGGTGTTGAGGTTCACATGCACAGAGGGAGTGTGTTTGGTGTTGGTGAGGTTCACATGGAGAGAGGGAGTGTGTTTGGTGTTGGTGAGGTTCACATGCAGAGAGGGAGTATGTTTGGTGTTGGTGAGGTTCACATGCAGCGAGGGAGTGTGTTTGGTGTTGGTGAGGTTCACATGCAGAGAGGGAGTGTGTTGGGCGTTGGGTGGGGTTCACATGCAGAGAGGGAGTGTGTTTGGTGTTGGTGTGGATCACGTGCACAGAGGGAGTGTGTTTGGTGTTGAGGTTCACATGCACAGAGGGAGTGTGTTTGGTGTTGGTGAGGTTCACATGGAGAGAGGGAGTGTGTTTGGTGTTGGTGAGTTTCACATGCAGAGAGGGAGTATGTTTGGTGTTGGTGAGGTTCACATGCAGAGAGGGAGTGTGTTTGGCGTTGGTGTGGTTCACATGTAGAAATGGAGTTTGTTTGGTGTTAAGGTTCACATGCAGAGAGGGAGTGTGTTTGGTGTTGGTGTGGTTCACATGCAGAGAGGGAGTGTGTTTGGTGTTGGTGTGGATCACGTGCACAGAGGGAGTGTGTTTGGTGTTGAGGTTCACATGCACAGAGGGAGTGTGTTTGGTGTTGGTGAGGTTCACATGGAGAGAGGGAGTGTGTTTGGTGTTGGTGAAGGTTCACATGCAGAGAGGGAGTGTGTTTGGTGTTGGTGAGGTTCACATGCAGAGAGGGAGTGTGTTTGGTGTTGGTGTGGTTCACAAGCAGAGAGGGAGTGTGTTTGGTGTTGGTGTGGTTCACATGCAGAGAGGGAGTGTGTTTGGTGTTGGTGAGGTTCACATGCAGAGAGGGAGTGTGTTTGGTGTTGGTGTGGTTCACAAGCAGAGAGGGAGTGTGTTGGGCGTTGGTGGGGTTCACATGCACAGAGGGAGTGTGTTTGGTGTTGGTGAGGTTCACATGCACAGAGGGAGTGTGTTTGGTGTTGGTGAGGTTCACATGCACAGAGGGAGTGTGTTTGGTGTTGGTGAGGTTCACATGCACAGAGGGAGTGTGTTTGGTGTTGGTGAGGTTCACATGCACAGAGGGAGTGTGTTTGGTGTTGAGGTTCACATGCACAGAGGGAGTGTGTTTGGTGTTGAGGTTCACATGCACAGAGGGAGTGTGTTTGGTGTTGGTGAGGTTCACATGGAGAGAGGGAGTGTGTTTGGTGTTGGTGAGGTTCACATGCAGAGAGGGAGTATGTTTGGTGTTGGTGAGGTTCACATGCAGCGAGGGAGTGTGTTTGGTGTTGGTGAGGTTCACATGCAGAGAGGGAGTGTGTTGGGCGTTGGGTGGGGTTCACATGCAGAGAGGGAGTGTGTTTGGTGTTGGTGTGGATCACGTGCACAGAGGGAGTGTGTTTGGTGTTGAGGTTCACATGCACAGAGGGAGTGTGTTTGGTGTTGGTGAGGTTCACATGGAGAGAGGGAGTGTGTTTGGTGTTGGTGAGTTTCACATGCAGAGAGGGAGTATGTTTGGTGTTGGTGAGGTTCACATGCAGAGAGGGAGTGTGTTTGGCGTTGGTGTGGTTCACATGTAGAAATGGAGTTTGTTTGGTGTTAAGGTTCACATGCAGAGAGGGAGTGTGTTTGGTGTTGGTGTGGTTCACATGCAGAGAGGGAGTGTGTTTGGTGTTGGTGTGGATCACGTGCACAGAGGGAGTGTGTTTGGTGTTGAGGTTCACATGCACAGATGGAGTGTGTTTGGTGTTGGTGAGGTTCACATGGAGAGAGGGAGTGTGTTTGGTGTTGGTGAAGGTTCACATGCAGAGAGGGAGTGTGTTTGGTGTTGGTGAGGTTCACATGCAGAGAGGGAGTGTGTTTGGTGTTGGTGTGGTTCACAAGCAGAGAGGGAGTGTGTTTGGTGTTGGTGTGGTTCACATGCAGAGAGGGAGTGTGTTTGGTGTTGGTGAGGTTCACATGCAGAGAGGTAGTGTGTTTGGTGTTGGTGTGGTTCACATGCAGAGAGGGAGTGTGTTGGGCGTTGGTGGGGTTCACATGCACAGAGGGAGTGTGTTTGGTGTTGGTGAGGTTCACATGCACAGAGGGAGTGTGTTTGGTGTTGGTGAGGTTCACATGCACAGAGGGAGTGTGTTTGGTGTTGGTGAGGTTCACATGCACAGAGGGAGTGTGTTTGGTGTTGGTGAGGTTCACATGCACAGAGGGAGTGTGTTTGGTGATGAGGTTCACATGCACAGAGGGAGTGTGTTTGGTGTTGGTGAGGTTCACATGGAGAGAGGGAGTGTGTTTGGTGTTGGTGAAGGTTCACATGCAGAGAGGGAGTGTGTTTGGTGTTTGTGAGGTTCACATGCAGAGAGGGAGTGTGTTTGGTGTTGGTGTGATTCACAAGCAGAGAGGGAGTGTGTTTGGTGTTGGTGTGGTTCACATGCAGAGAGGGAGTGTGTTTGGTGTTGGTGAGGTTCACATGCAGAGAGGGAGTGTGTGTTTGGTGTTGGTGTGGTTCACAAGCAGAGAGGGAGTGTGTTGGGCGTTGGTGGGGTTCACATGCACAGAGGGAGTGTGTTTGGTGTTGGTGAGGTTCACATGCACAGAGGGAGTGTGTTTGGTGTTGGTGAGGTTCACATGCACAGAGGGAGTGTGTTTGGTGTTGGTGAGGTTCACATGCACAGAGGGAGTGTGTTTGGTGTTGGTGAGGTTCACATGCACAGAGGGAGTGTGTTTGGTGTTGAGGTTCACATGCACAGAGGGAGTGTGTTTGGTGTTGAGGTTCACATGCACAGAGGGAGTGTGTTTGGTGTTGGTGAGGTTCACATGGAGAGAGGGAGTGTGTTTGGTGTTGGTGAGGTTCACATGCAGAGAGGGAGTATGTTTGGTGTTGGTGAGGTTCACATGCAGCGAGGGAGTGTGTTTGGTGTTGAGGTTCACATGCACAGAGGGAGTGTGTTTGGTGTTGGTGAGGTTCACATGCAGAGAGGGAGTGTGTTTGGTGTTGGTGTGGATCACGTGCACAGAGGGAGTGTGTTTGGTGTTGAGGTTCACATGCACAGAGGGAGTGTGTTTGGTGTTGGTGAGGTTCACATGGAGAGAGGGAGTGTGTTTGGTGTTGGTGAGTTTCACATGCAGAGAGGGAGTATGTTTGGTGTTGGTGAGGTTCACATGCAGAGAGGGAGTGTGTTTGGCGTTGGTGTGGTTCACATGTAGAAATGGAGTTTGTTTGGTGTTAAGGTTCACATGCAGAGAGGGAGTGTGTTTGGTGTTGGTGTGGTTCACATGCAGAGAGGGAGTGTGTTTGGTGTTGGTGTGGATCACGTGCACAGAGGGAGTGTGTTTGGTGTTGAGGTTCACATGCAACAGAGGGAGTGTGTTTGGTGTTGGTGAGGTTCACATGGAGAGAGGGAGTGTGTTTGGTGTTGGTGAAGGTTCACATGCAGAGAGGGAGTGTGTTTGGTGTTGGTGAGGTTCACATGCAGAGAGGGAGTGTGTTTGGTGTTGGTGTGGTTCACAAGCAGAGAGGGAGTGTGTTTGGTGTTGGTGTGGTTCACATGCAGAGAGGGAGTGTGTTTGGTGTTGGTGAGGTTCACATGCAGAGAGGGAGTGTGTTTGGTGTTGGTGTGGTTCACAAGCAGAGAGGGAGTGTGTTGGGCGTTGGTGGGGTTCACATGCACAGAGGGAGTGTGTTTGGTGTTGGTGAGGTTCACATGCACAGAGGGAGTGTGTTTGGTGTTGGTGAGGTTCACATGCACAGAGGGAGTGTGTTTGGTGTTGGTGAGGTTCACATGCACAGAGGGAGTGTGTTTGGTGTTGGTGAGGTTCACATGCACAGAGGGAGTGTGTTTGGTGTTGGTGAGGTTCACATGTAGAGATGGAGTGTGTTTGGTGTTGAGGTTCACATGCAGAGAGGGAGTGTGTTTGGTGTTGGTGTGGATCACGTGCACAGAGGGAGTGTGTTTGGTGTTGAGGTTCACATGCACAGAGGGAGTGTGTTTGGTGTTGGTGAGGTTCACATGGAGAGAGGGAGTGTGTTTGGTGTTGGTGAAGGTTCACATGCAGAGAGGGAGTGTGTTTGGTGTTGGTGAAGATTCACATGCAGAGAGGGAGTGTGTTTGGTGTTGGTGAGGTTCACATGCAGAGAGGGAGTGTGTTTGGCGTTGGTGAGGTTCACATGCAGAGAGGGAGTATGTTTGGTGTTGGTGAGGTTCACATGCAGAGAGGGAGTGTGTTTGGCGTTGGTGTGGTTCACATTGTAGAGATGGAGTTTGTTTGGTGTTAAGGGCAGAGAGGGAGTGTGTTTGGTGTTGGTGTGGTTCACATGCAGAGAGGGAGTGTGTTTGGTGTTGGTGTGGATCACGTGCACAGAGGGAGTGTGTTTGGTGTTGAGGTTCACATGCACAGAGGGAGTGTATTTGGTGTTGGTGAGGTTCACATGGAGAGAGGGAGTGTGTTTGGTGTTGGTGAAGGTTCACATGCAGAGAGGGAGTGTGTTTGGTGTTGGTGAGGTTCACATGCAGAGAGGGAGTGTGTTTGGTGTTGGTGAGGTTCACATGCAGAGAGGGAGTGTGTTTGGTGTTGGTGAGGTTCACATGGAGAGAGGGAGTGTGTTTGGTGTTGGTGAAGGTTCACATGCAGAGAGGGAGTGTGTTTGGTGTTGGTGAGGTTAACATGCGCAGAGGGAGTGTATTTGGTGTTGGTGAGGTTCACATGCACAGAGGGAGTGTGTTTGGCGTTGGTGAGGTTCACATGCCAGAGGGAGTGTGTTTGGTGTTGGTGGGGTTCACATGCAGAGAGGGAGTGTGTTTGGTGTTGGTGAGTTTCACATGCGCAGAGGGAGTGTGTTTGGCATTGGTGGGGTTCACATGCAGAGAGGGAGTGTGTTTGGTGTTGGTGAGGTTCACATGCAGAGAGGGTGTTTGGTGTTGGTGAGGTTAACATGCGCAGAGGGAGTGTGTTTGGTGTTGGTGAGGTTCACATGCAGCGAGGGCGTGTGGTTGGTGTTGAGGTTCACATGCAGAGAGGGAGTGTGTTTGGTGTTGGTGAGGTTCACATGCAGAGGGGAATGTTTTGTGTTGGTGAGGTTCACATGCAGAGAGGGAGTATGTTTGGTGTTGGTGAGGTTCACATGCAGAGAGGGAGTATGTTTGGTGTTGGTGAGGTTCACATGCAGAGAGGGAGTGTGTTTGGTGTTGGTGAGGTTCACATGCAGAGAGGGAGTATGTTTGGTGTTGGTGAGGTTCACATGCAGAGAGGGAGTGTGTTTGGCGTTGGTGTGGTTCACATGTAGAAATGGAGTTTGTTTGGTGTTAAGGTTCACATGCAGAGAGGGAGTGTGTTTGGTGTTGGTGTGGTTCACATGCAGAGAGGGAGTGTGTTTGGTGTTGGTGTGGATCACGTGCACAGAGGGAGTGTGTTTGGTGTTGAGGTTCACATGCACAGAGGGAGTGTGTTTGGTGTTGGTGAGGTTCATGGAGAGAGGGAGTGTGTTTGGTGTTGGTGAAGGTTCACATGCAGAGAGGGAGTGTGTTTGGTGTTGGTGAGGTTCACATGCAGAGAGGGAGTGTGTTTGGTGTTGGTGTGGTTCACAAGCAGAGAGGGAGTGTGTTTGGTGTTGGAGTGGTTCACATGCAGAGAGGGAGTGTGTTTGGTGTTGGTGAGGTTCACATGCAGAGAGGGAGTGTGTTTGGTGTTGGTGTGGTTCACAAGCAGAGAGGGAGTGTGTTGGGCGTTGGTGGGGTTCACATGCACAGAGGGAGTGTGTTTGGTGTTGGTGAGGTTCACATGCACAGAGGGAGTGTGTTTGGTGTTGGTGAGGTTCACATGCACAGAGGGAGTGTGTTTGGTGTTGGTGAGGTTCACATGCACAGAGGGAGTGTGTTTGGTGTTGAGGTTCACATGCACAGAGGGAGTGTGTTTGGTGTTGGTGAGGTTCACATGGAGAGAGGGAGTGTGTTTGGTGTTGGTGAGGTTCACATGCAGAGAGGGAGTATGTTTGGTGTTGGTGAGGTTCACATGCAGCGAGGGAGTGTGTTTGGTGTTGGTGAGGTTCACATGCAGAGAGGGAGTGTGTTGGGCGTTGGGTGGGGTTCACATGCAGAGAGGGAGTGTGTTTGGTGTTGGTGTGGATCACGTGCACAGAGGGAGTGTGTTTGGTGTTGAGGTTCACATTCACAGAGGGAGTGTGTTTGGTGTTGGTGAGGTTCACATGGAGAGAGGGAGTGTGTTTGGTGTTGGTGAGTTTCACATGCAGAGAGGGAGTATGTTTGGTGTTGGTGAGGTTCACATGCAGAGAGGGAGTGTGTTTGGCGTTGGTGTGGTTCACATGTAGAAATGGAGTTTGTTTGGTGTTAAGGTTCACATGCAGAGAGGGAGTGTGTTTGGTGTTGGTGTGGTTCACATGCAGAGAGGGAGTGTGTTTGGTGTTGGTGTGGATCACGTGCACAGAGGGAGTGTGTTTGGTGTTGAGGTTCACATGCACAGAGGGAGTGTGTTTGGTGTTGGTGAGGTTCACATGGAGAGAGGGAGTGTGTTTGGTGTTGGTGAAGGTTCACATGCAGAGAGGGAGTGTGTTTGGTGTTGGTGAGGTTCACATGCAGAGAGGGAGTGTGTTTGGTGTTGGTGTGGTTCACAAGCAGAGAGGGAGTGTGTTTGGTGTTGGTGTGGTTCACATGCAGAGAGGGAGTGTGTTTGGTGTTGGTGAGGTTCACATGCAGAGAGGGAGTGTGTTTGGTGTTGGTGTGGTTCACAAGCAGAGAGGGAGTGTGTTGGGCGTTGGTGGGTTTCACATGCACAGAGGGAGTGTGTTTGGTGTTGGTGAGGTTCACATGCACAGAGGGAGTGTGTTTGGTGTTGGTGAGGTTCACATGCACAGAGGGAGTGTGTTTGGTGTTGGTGAGGTTCACATGCACAGAGGGAGTGTGTTTGGTGTTGGTGAGGTTCACATGCACAGAGGGAGTGTGTTTGGTGTTGAGGTTCACATGCACAGAGGGAGTGTGTTTGGTGTTGAGGTTCACATGCACAGAGGGAGTGTGTTTGGTGTTGGTGAGGTTCACATGGAGAGAGGGAGTGTGTTTGGTGTTGGTGAGGTTCACATGCAGAGAGGGAGTATGTTTGGTGTTGGTGAGGTTCACATGCAGCGAGGGAGTGTGTTTGGTGTTGGTGAGGTTCACATGCAGAGAGGGAGTGTGTTGGGCGTTGGGTGGGGTTCACATGCAGAGAGGGAGTGTGTTTGGTGTTGGTGTGGATCACGTGCACAGAGGAAGTGTGTTTGGTGTTGAGGTTCACATGCACAGAGGGAGTGTGTTTGGTGTTGGTGAGGTTCACATGGAGAGAGGGAGTGTGTTTGGTGTTGGTGAGTTTCACATGCAGAGAGGGAGTATGTTTGGTGTTGGTGAGGTTCACATGCAGAGAGGGAGTGTGTTTGGTGTTGGTGTGGTTCACATGTAGAAATGGAGTTTGTTTGGTGTTAAGGTTCACATGCAGAGAGGGAGTGTGTTTGGTGTTGGTGTGGTTCACATGCAGAGAGGGAGTGTGTTTGGTGTTGGTGTGGATCACGTGCACAGAGGGAGTGTGTTTGGTGTTGAGGTTCACATGCACAGAGGGAGTGTGTTTGGTGTTGGTGAGGTTCACATGGAGAGAGGGAGTGTGTTTGGTGTTGGTGAAGGTTCACATGCAGAGAGGGAGTGTGTTTGGTGTTGGTGAGGTTCACATGCAGAGAGGGAGTGTGTTTGGTGTTGGTGTGGTTCACAAGCAGAGAGGGAGTGTGTTTGGTGTTGGTGTGGTTCACATGCAGAGAGGGAGTGTGTTTGGTGTTGGTGAGGTTCACATGCAGAGAGGGAGTGTGTTTGGTGTTGGTGTGGTTCACAAGCAGAGAGGGAGTGTGTTGGGCGTTGGTGGGGTTCACATGCACAGAGGGAGTGTGTTTGGTGTTGGTGAGGTTCACATGCACAGAGGGAGTGTGTTTGGTGTTGGTGAGGTTCACATGCACAGAGGGAGTGTGTTTGGTGTTGGTGAGGTTCACATGCACAGAGGGAGTGTGTTTGGTGTTGGTGAGGTTCACATGCACAGAGGGAGTGTGTTTGGTGTTGAGGTTCACATGCACAGAGGGAGTGTGTTTGGTGTTGGTGCGGTTCACATGCAGAGAGGGAGTGTGTTTGGTGTTGGTGCGGTTCACATGCGAGAGGGAGTGTGTTTGGTGTTGGTGAGGTTCACATGTAGAGATGGAGTGTGTTTGGTGTTGGTGAGGTTCACATGCAGAGAGGGAGTGTGTTTGGCGTTGGTGTGGTTCACATGTAGAAATGGAGTTTGTTTGGTGTTAAGGTTCACATGCAGAGAGGGAGTGTGTTTGGTGTTGGTGTGGTTCACATGCAGAGAGGGAGTGTGTTTGGTGTTGGTGTGGATCACGTGCACAGAGGGAGTGTGTTTGGTGTTGAGGTTCACATGCACAGAGGGAGTGTGTTTGGTGTTGGTGAGGTTCACATGGAGAGAGGGAGTGTGTTTGGTGTTGGTGAAGGTTCACATGCAGAGAGGGAGTGTGTTTGGTGTTTGTGAGGTTCACATGCACAGAGGGAGTGTGTTTGGTGTTGGTGAGGTTCACATGCACAGAGGGAGTGTGTTTGGTGTTGGTGAGGTTCACATGCACAGAGGGAGTGTGTTTGGTGTTGGTGAGGTTCACATGCACAGAGGGAGTGTGTTTGGTGTTGAGGTTCACATGCACAGAGGGAGTGTGTTTGGTGTTGGTGCGGTTCACATGCAGAGAGGGAGTGTGTTTGGTGTTGGTGCGGTTCACATGCGAGAGGGAGTGTGTTTGGTGTTGGTGAGGTTCACATGTAGAGATGGAGTGTGTTTGGTGTTGGTGAGGTTCACATGCAGAGAGGGAGTGTGTTTGGCGTTGGTGTGGTTCACATGTAGAAATGGAGTTTGTTTGGTGTTAAGGTTCACATGCAGAGAGGGAGTGTGTTTGGTGTTGGTGTGGTTCACATGCAGAGAGGGAGTGTGTTTGGTGTTGGTGTGGATCACGTGCACAGAGGGAGTGTGTTTGGTGTTGAGGTTCACATGCACAGAGGGAGTGTGTTTGGTGTTGGTGAGGTTCACATGGATAGAGGGAGTGTGTTTGGTGTTGGTGAAGGTTCACATGCAGAGAGGGAGTGTGTTTGGTGTTTGTGAGGTTCACATGCAGAGAGGGAGTGTGTTTGGTGTTGGTGTGGTTCACAAGCAGAGAGGGAGTGTGTTTGGTGTTGGTGTGGTTCACATGCAGAGAGGGAGTGTGTTTGGTGTTGGTGAGGTTCACATGCAGAGAGGGAGTGTGTTTGGTGTTGGTGTGGTTCACAAGCAGAGAGGGAGTGTGTTGGGCGTTGGTGGGGTTCACATGCACAGAGGGAGTGTGTTTGGTGTTGGTGAGGTTCACATGCACAGAGGGAGTGTGTTTGGTGTTGGTGAGGTTCACATGCACAGAGGGAGTGTGTTTGGTGTTGGTGAGGTTCACAGAGGGAGTGTGTTTGGTGTTGAGGTTCACATGCACAGAGGGAGTGTGTTTGGTGTTGAGGTTCACATGCACAGAGGGAGTGTGTTTGGTGTTGGTGAGGTTCACATGGAGAGAGGGAGTGTGTTTGGTGTTGGTGAGGTTCACATGCAGAGAGGGAGTATGTTTGGTGTTGGTGAGGTTCACATGCAGCGAGGGAGTGTGTTTGGTGTTGGTGAGGTTCACATGCAGAGAGGGAGTGTGTTGGGCGTTGGGTGGGGTTCACATGCAGAGAGGGAGTGTGTTTGGTGTTGGTGTGGATCACGTGCACAGAGGGAGTGTGTTTGGTGTTGAGGTTCACATGCACAGAGGGAGTGTGTTTGGTGTTGGTGAGGTTCACATGGAGAGAGGGAGTGTGTTTGGTGTTGGTGAGGTTAACATGCAGAGAGGGAGTATGTTTGGTGTTGGTGAGGTTCACATGCAGAGAGGGAGTGTGTTTGGCGTTGGTGTGGTTCACATGTAGAAATGGAGTTTGTTTGGTGTTAAGGTTCACATGCAGAGAGGGAGTGTGTTTGGTGTTGGTGTGGTTCACATGCAGAGAGGGAGTGTGTTTGGTGTTGGTGTGGATCACGTGCACAGAGGGAGTGTGTTTGGTGTTGAGGTTCACATGCACAGAGGGAGTGTGTTTGGTGTTGGTGAGGTTCACATGGAGAGAGGGAGTGTGTTTGGTGTTGGTGAAGGTTCACATGCAGAGAGGGAGTGTGTTTGGTGTTGGTGAGGTTCACATGCAGAGAGGGAGTGTGTTTGGTGTTGGTGTGGTTCACAAGCAGAGAGGGAGTGTGTTTGGTGTTGGTGTGGTTCACATGCAGAGAGGGAGTGTGTTTGGTGTTGGTGAGGTTCACATGCAGAGAGGGAGTGTGTTTGGTGTTGGTGTGGTTCACAAGCAGAGAGGGAGTGTGTTGGGCGTTGGTGGGGTTCACATGTACAGAGGGAGTGTGTTTGGTGTTGGTGAGGTTCACATGCACAGAGGGAGTGTGTTTGGTGTTGGTGAGGTTCACATGCACAGAGGGAGTGTGTTTGGTGTTGGTGAGGTTCACATGCACAGAGGGAGTGTGTTTGGTGTTGGTGAGGTTCACATGCACAGAGGGAGTGTGTTTGGTGTTGGTGAGGTTCACATGCACAGAGGGAGTGTGTTTGGTGTTGAGGTTCACATGCACAGAGGGAGTGTGTTTGGTGTTGGTGAGGTTCACATGCACAGAGGGAGTGTGTTTGGTGTTGGTGAGGTTCACATGCACAGAGGGAGTGTGTTTGGTGTTGGTGAGGTTCACAGAGGGAGTGTGTTTGGTGTTGAGGTTCACATGCACAGAGGGAGTGTGTTTGGTGTTGAGGTTCACATGCACAGAGGGAGTGTGTTTGGTGTTGGTGAGGTTCACATGGAGAGAGGGAGTGTGTTTGGTGTTGGTGAGGTTCACATGCAGAGAGGGAGTATGTTTGGTGTTGGTGAGGTTCACATGCAGCGAGGGAGTGTGTTTGGTGTTGGTGAGGTTCACATGCAGAGAGGGAGTGTGTTGGGCGTTGGGTGGGGTTCACATGCAGAGAGGGAGTGTGTTTGGTGTTGGTGTGGATCACGTGCACAGAGGGAGTGTGTTTGGTGTTGAGGTTCACATGCACAGAGGGAGTGTGTTTGGTGTTGGTGAGGTTCACATGGAGAGAGGGAGTGTGTTTGGTGTTGGTGAGGTTAACATGCAGAGAGGGAGTATGTTTGGTGTTGGTGAGGTTCACATGCAGAGAGGGAGTGTGTTTGGCGTTGGTGTGGTTCACATGTAGAAATGGAGTTTGTTTGGTGTTAAGGTTCACATGCAGAGAGGGAGTGTGTTTGTTGTTGGTGTGGTTCACATGCAGAGAGGGAGTGTGTTTGGTGTTGGTGTGGATCACGTGCACAGAGGGAGTGTGTTTGGTGTTGAGGTTCACATGCACAGAGGGAGTGTGTTTGGTGTTGGTGAGGTTCACATGGAGAGAGGGAGTGTGTTTGGTGTTGGTGAAGGTTCACATGCAGAGAGGGAGTGTGTTTGGTGTTGGTGAGGTTCACATGCAGAGAGGGAGTGTGTTTGGTGTTGGTGTGGTTCACAAGCAGAGAGGGAGTGTGTTTGGTGTTGGTGTGGTTCACATGCAGAGAGGGAGTGTGTTTGGTGTTGGTGAGGTTCACATGCAGAGAGGGAGTGTGTTTGGTGTTGGTGTGGTTCACAAGCAGAGAGGGAGTGTGTTGGGCGTTGGTGGGGTTCACATGCACAGAGGGAGTGTGTTTGGTGTTGGTGAGGTTCACATGCACAGAGGGAGTGTGTTTGGTGTTGGTGAGGTTCACATGCACAGAGGGAGTGTGTTTGGTGTTGGTGAGGTTCACATGCACAGAGGGAGTGTGTTTGGTGTTGGTGAGGTTCACATGCACAGAGGGAGTGTGTTTGGTGTTGAGGTTCACATGCACAGAGGGAGTGTGTTTGGTGTTGGTGCGGTTCACATGCAGAGAGGGAGTGTGTTTGGTGTTGGTGCGGTTCACATGCGAGAGGGAGTGTGTTTGGTGTTGGTGAGGTTCACATGTAGAGATGGAGTGTGTTTGGTGTTGAGGTTCACATGCAGAGAGGGAGTGTGTTTGGTGTTGGTGTGGATCACGTGCACAGAGGGAGTGTGTTTGGTGTTGAGGTTCACATGCACAGAGGGAGTGTGTTTGGTGTTGGTGAGGTTCACATGGAGAGAGGGAGTGTGTTTGGTGTTGGTGAAGGTTCACATGCAGAGAGGGAGTGTGTTTGGTGTTGGTGAAGGTTCACATGCAGAGAGGGAGTGTGTTTGGTGTTGGTGAGGTTCACATGCAGAGAGGGAGTGTGTTTGGCGTTGGTGAGGTTCACATGCAGAGAGGGAGTATGTTTGGTGTTGGTGAGGTTCACATGCAGAGAGGGAGTGTGTTTGGCGTTGGTGTGGTTCACATTGTAGAGATGGAGTTTGTTTGGTGTTAAGGGCAGAGAGGGAGTGTGTTTGGTGTTGGTGTGGTTCACATGCAGAGAGGGAGTGTGTTTGGTGTTGGTGTGGATCACGTGCACAGAGGGAGTGTGTTTGGTGTTGAGGTTCACATGCACAGAGGGAGTGTGTTTGGTGTTGGTGAGGTTCACATGGAGAGAGGGAGTGTGTTTGGTGTTGGTGAAGGTTCACATGCAGAGAGGGAGTGTGTTTGGTGTTGGTGAGGTTCACATGAGGAGAGGGAGTGTGTTTGGTGTTGGTGAGGTTCACATGCAGAGAGGGAGTGTGTTTGGTGTTGGTGAGGTTCACATGGAGAGAGGGAGTGTGTTTGGTGTTGGTGAGGTTCACATGCAGAGAGGGAGTGTGTTTGGTGTTGGTGCGGTTCACATGCGAGAGGGAGTGTGTTTGGTGTTGGTGAGGTTCACATGTAGAGATGGAGTGTGTTTGGTGTTGAGGTTCACATGCAGAGAGGGAGTGTGTTTGGTGTTGGTGAGGTTCACATGCAGAGAGGGAGTGTGTTTGGTGTTGGTGTGGATCACGTGCACAGAGGGAGTGTGTTTGGTGATGAGGTTCACATGCACAGAGGGAGTGTGTTTGGTGTTGGTGAGGTTCACATGGAGAGAGGGAGTGTGTTTGGTGTTGGTGAAGGTTCACATGCAGAGAGGGAGTGTGTTTGGTGTTTGTGAGGTTCACATGCAGAGAGGGAGTGTGTTTGGTGTTGGTGTGATTCACAAGCAGAGAGGGAGTGTGTTTGGTGTTGGTGTGGTTCACATGCAGAGAGGGAGTGTGTTTGGTGTTGGTGAGGTTCACATGCAGAGAGGGAGTGTGTGTTTGGTGTTGGTGTGGTTCACAAGCAGAGAGGGAGTGTGTTGGGCGTTGGTGGGGTTCACATGCACAGAGGGAGTGTGTTTGGTGTTGGTGAGGTTCACATGCACAGAGGGAGTGTGTTTGGTGTTGGTGAGGTTCACATGCACAGAGGGAGTGTGTTTGGTGTTGGTGAGGTTCACATGCACAGGGGAGTGTGTTTGGTGTTGGTGAGGTTCACATGCACAGAGGGAGTGTGTTTGGTGTTGAGGTTCACATGCACAGAGGGAGTGTGTTTGGTGTTGAGGTTCACATGCACAGAGGGAGTGTGTTTGGTGTTGGTGAGGTTCACATGGAGAGAGGGAGTGTGTTTGGTGTTGGTGAGGTTCACATGCAGAGAGGGAGTATGTTTGGTGTTGGTGAGGTTCACATGCAGTGAGGGAGTGTGTTTGGTGTTGAGGTTCACATGCACAGAGGGAGTGTGTTTGGTGTTGGTGAGGTTCACATGCAGAGAGGGAGTGTGTTTGGTGTTGGTGTGGATCACGTGCACAGAGGGAGTGTGTTTGGTGTTGAGGTTCACATGCACAGAGGGAGTGTGTTTGGTGTTGGTGAGGTTCACATGGAGAGAGGGAGTGTGTTTGGTGTTGGTGCGTTTCACATGCAGAGAGGGAGTATGTTTGGTGTTGGTGAGGTTCACATGCAGAGAGGGAGTGTGTTTGGCGTTGGTGTGGTTCACATGTAGAAATGTAGTTTGTTTGGTGTTAAGGTTCACATGCAGAGAGGGAGTGTGTTTGGTGTTGGTGTGGTTCACATGCAGAGAGGGAGTGTGTTTGGTGTTGGTGTGGATCACGTGCACAGAGGGAGTGTGTTTGGTGTTGAGGTTCACATGCAACAGAGGGAGTGTGTTTGGTGTTGGTGAGGTTCACATGGAGAGAGGGAGTGTGTTTGGTGTTGGTGAAGGTTCACATGCAGAGAGGGAGTGTGTTTGGTGTTGGTGAGGTTCACATGCACAGAGGGAGTGTGTTTGGTGTTGGTGTGGTTCACAAGCAGAGAGGGAGTGTGTTTGGTGTTGGTGTTGTTCACATGCAGAGAGGGAGTGTGTTTGGTGTTGGTGAGGTTCACATGCAGAGAGGGAGTGTGTTTGGTGTTGGTGTGGTTCACAAGCAGAGAGGGAGTGTGTTTGGTGTTGGTGAGGTTCACATGCAGAGAGGGAGTGTGTTTGGTGTTGGTGAGGTTCACATGGAGAGAGGGAGTGTGTTTGGTGTTGGTGAAGGTTCACATGCAGAGAGGGAGTGTGTTTGGTGTTGGTGAGGTTAACATG
Source organism: Acipenser ruthenus (assembly GCF_902713425.1). NCBI lineage: Eukaryota > Metazoa > Chordata > Actinopteri > Acipenseriformes > Acipenseridae > Acipenser > Acipenser ruthenus. The sequence goes on from NW_026707942.1 coordinate 92,686, forward strand.
CGCAGAGGGAGTGTATTTGGTGTTGGTGAGGTTCACATGCACAGAGGGAGTGTGTTTGGCGTTGGTGAGGTTCACATGCCAGAGGGAGTGTGTTTGGTGTTGGTGGGGTTCACATGCAGAGAGGGAGTGTGTTTGGTGTTGGTGAGTTTCACATGCGCAGAGGGAGTGTGTTTTGCATTGGTGGGGTTCACATGCAGAGAGGGAGTGTGTTTGGTGTTGGTGAGGTTCACATGCAGAGAGGGTGTTTGGTGTTGGTGAGGTTAACATGCGCAGAGGGAGTGTGTTTGGTGTTGGTGAGGTTCACATGCAGCGAGGGCGTGTGGTTGGTGTTGAGGTTCACATGCAGAGAGGGAGTGAGTTTGGTGTTGGTGAGGTTCACATGCAGAGGGGAATGTTTTGTGTTGGTGAGGTTCACATGCAGAGAGGGAGTATGTTTGGTGTTGGTGAGGTTCACATGCAGAGAGGGAGTATGTTTGGTGTTGGTGAGGTTCACATGCAGAGAGGGAGTGTGTTTGGTGTTGGTGAGGTTCACATGCAGAGAGGGAGTATGTTTGGTGTTGGTGAGGTTCACATGCAGAGAGGGAGTGTGTTTGGCGTTGGTGTGGTTCACATGTAGAAATGGAGTTTGTTTGGTGTTAAGGTTCACATGCAGAGAGGGAGTGTGTTTGGTGTTGGTGTGGTTCACATGCAGAGAGGGAGTGTGTTTGGTGTTGGTGTGGATCACGTGCACAGAGGGAGTGTGTTTGGTGTTGAGGTTCACATGCACAGAGGGAGTGTGTTTGGTGTTGGTGAGGTTCATGGAGAGAGGGAGTGTGTTTGGTGTTGGTGAAGGTTCACATGCAGAGAGGGAGTGTGTTTGGTGTTGGTGAGGTTCACATGCAGAGAGGGAGTGTGTTTGGTGTTGGTGTGGTTCACAAGCAGAGAGGGAGTGTGTTTGGTGTTGGTGTGGTTCACATGCAGAGAGGGAGTGTGTTTGGTGTTGGTGAGGTTCACATGCAGAGAGGGAGTGTGTTTGGTGTTGGTGTGGTTCACAAGCAGAGAGGGAGTGTGTTGGGCGTTGGTGGGGTTCACATGCACAGAGGGAGTGTGTTTGGTGTTGGTGAGGTTCACATGCACAGAGGGAGTGTGTTTGGTGTTGGTGAGGTTCACATGCACAGAGGGAGTGTGTTTGGTGTTGGTGAGGTTCACATGCACAGAGGGAGTGTGTTTGGTGTTGAGGTTCACATGCAGAGAGGGAGTGTGTTTGGTGTTGGTGTGGATCACGTGCACAGAGGGAGTGTGTTTGGTGTTGAGGTTCACATGCACAGAGGGAGTGTGTTTGGTGTTGGTGAGGTTCACATGGAGAGAGGGAGTGTGTTTGGTGTTGGTGAAGGTTCACATGCAGAGAGGGAGTGTGTTTGGTGTTTGTGAGGTTCACATGCAGAGAGGGAGTGTGTTTGGTGTTGGTGTGGTTCACAAGCAGAGAGGGAGTGTGTTTGGTGTTGGTGTGGTTCACATGCAGAGAGGGAGTGTGTTTGGTGTTGGTGAGGTTCACATGCAGAGAGGGAGTGTGTTTGGTGTTGGTGTGGTTCACAAGCAGAGAGGGAGTGTGTTGGGCGTTGGTGGGGTTCACATGCACAGAGGGAGTGTGTTTGGTGTTGGTGAGGTTCACATGCACAGAGGGAGTGTGTTTGGTGTTGGTGAGGTTCACATGCACAGAGGGAGTGTGTTTGGTGTTGGTGAGGTTCACAGAGGGAGTGTGTTTGGTGTTGAGGTTCACATGCACAGAGGGAGTGTGTTTGGTGTTGAGGTTCACATGCACAGAGGGAGTGTGTTTGGTGTTGGTGAGGTTCACATGGAGAGAGGGAGTGTGTTTGGTGTTGGTGAGGTTCACATGCAGAGAGGGAGTATGTTTGGTGTTGGTGAGGTTCACATGCAGCGAGGGAGTGTGTTTGGTGTTGGTGAGGTTCACATGCAGAGAGGGAGTGTGTTGGGCGTTGGGTGGGGTTCACATGCAGAGAGGGAGTGTGTTTGGTGTTGGTGTGGATCACGTGCACAGAGGGAGTGTGTTTGGTGTTGAGGTTCACATGCACAGAGGGAGTGTGTTTGGTGTTGGTGAGGTTCACATGGAGAGAGGGAGTGTGTTTGGTGTTGGTGAGGTTAACATGCAGAGAGGGAGTATGTTTGGTGTTGGTGAGGTTCACATGCAGAGAGGGAGTGTGTTTGGCGTTGGTGTGGTTCACATGTAGAAATGGAGTTTGTTTGGTGTTAAGGTTCACATGCAGAGAGGGAGTGTGTTTGGTGTTGGTGTGGTTCACATGCAGAGAGGGAGTGTGTTTGGTGTTGGTGTGGATCACGTGCACAGAGGGAGTGTGTTTGGTGTTGAGGTTCACATGCACAGAGGGAGTGTGTTTGGTGTTGGTGAGGTTCACATGGAGAGAGGGAGTGTGTTTGGTGTTGGTGAAGGTTCACATGCAGAGAGGGAGTGTGTTTGGTGTTGGTGAGGTTCACATGCAGAGAGGGAGTGTGTTTGGTGTTGGTGTGGTTCACAAGCAGAGAGGGAGTGTGTTTGGTGTTGGTGTGGTTCACATGCAGAGAGGGAGTGTGTTTGGTGTTGGTGAGGTTCACATGCAGAGAGGGAGTGTGTTTGGTGTTGGTGTGGTTCACAAGCAGAGAGGGAGTGTGTTGGGCGTTGGTGGGGTTCACATGTACAGAGGGAGTGTGTTTGGTGTTGGTGAGGTTCACATGCACAGAGGGAGTGTGTTTGGTGTTGGTGAGGTTCACATGCACAGAGGGAGTGTGTTTGGTGTTGGTGAGGTTCACATGCACAGAGGGAGTGTGTTTGGTGTTGGTGAGGTTCACATGCACAGAGGGAGTGTGTTTGGTGTTGGTGAGGTTCACATGCACAGAGGGAGTGTGTTTGGTGTTGAGGTTCACATGCACAGAGGGAGTGTGTTTGGTGTTGGTGAGGTTCACATGCACAGAGGGAGTGTGTTTGGTGTTGGTGAGGTTCACATGCACAGAGGGAGTGTGTTTGGTGTTGGTGAGGTTCACAGAGGGAGTGTGTTTGGTGTTGAGGTTCACATGCACAGAGGGAGTGTGTTTGGTGTTGAGGTTCACATGCACAGAGGGAGTGTGTTTGGTGTTGGTGAGGTTCACATGGAGAGAGGGAGTGTGTTTGGTGTTGGTGAGGTTCACATGCAGAGAGGGAGTATGTTTGGTGTTGGTGAGGTTCACATGCAGCGAGGGAGTGTGTTTGGTGTTGGTGAGGTTCACATGCAGAGAGGGAGTGTGTTGGGCGTTGGGTGGGGTTCACATGCAGAGAGGGAGTGTGTTTGGTGTTGGTGTGGATCACGTGCACAGAGGGAGTGTGTTTGGTGTTGAGGTTCACATGCACAGAGGGAGTGTGTTTGGTGTTGGTGAGGTTCACATGGAGAGAGGGAGTGTGTTTGGTGTTGGTGAGGTTAACATGCAGAGAGGGAGTATGTTTGGTGTTGGTGAGGTTCACATGCAGAGAGGGAGTGTGTTTGGCGTTGGTGTGGTTCACATGTAGAAATGGAGTTTGTTTGGTGTTAAGGTTCACATGCAGAGAGGGAGTGTGTTTGGTGTTGGTGTGGTTCACATGCAGAGAGGGAGTGTGTTTGGTGTTGGTGTGGATCACGTGCACAGAGGGAGTGTGTTTGGTGTTGAGGTTCACATGCACAGAGGGAGTGTGTTTGGTGTTGGTGAGGTTCACATGGAGAGAGGGAGTGTGTTTGGTGTTGGTGAAGGTTCACATGCAGAGAGGGAGTGTGTTTGGTGTTGGTGAGGTTCACATGCAGAGAGGGAGTGTGTTTGGTGTTGGTGTGGTTCACAAGCAGAGAGGGAGTGTGTTTGGTGTTGGTGTGGTTCACATGCAGAGAGGGAGTGTGTTTGGTGTTGGTGAGGTTCACATGCAGAGAGGGAGTGTGTTTGGTGTTGGTGTGGTTCACAAGCAGAGAGGGAGTGTGTTGGGCGTTGGTGGGGTTCACATGCACAGAGGGAGTGTGTTTGGTGTTGGTGAGGTTCACATGCACAGAGGGAGTGTGTTTGGTGTTGGTGAGGTTCACATGCACAGAGGGAGTGTGTTTGGTGTTGGTGAGGTTCACATGCACAGAGGGAGTGTGTTTGGTGTTGGTGAGGTTCACATGCACAGAGGGAGTGTGTTTGGTGTTGGTGAGGTTCACATGCACAGAGGGAGTGTGTTTGGTGTTGAGGTTCACATGCACAGAGGGAGTGTGTTTGGTGTTGGTGCGGTTCACATGCAGAGAGGGAGTGTGTTTGGTGTTGGTGCGGTTCACATGCGAGAGGGAGTGTGTTTGGTGTTGGTGAGGTTCACATGTAGAGATGGAGTGTGTTTGGTGTTGAGGTTCACATGCAGAGAGGGAGTGTGTTTGGTGTTGGTGTGGATCACGTGCACAGAGGGAGTGTGTTTGGTGTTGAGGTTCACATGCACAGAGGGAGTGTGTTTGGTGTTGGTGAGGTTCACATGGAGAGAGGGAGTGTGTTTGGTGTTGGTGAAGGTTCACATGCAGAGAGGGAGTGTGTTTGGTGTTGGTGAAGGTTCACATGCAGAGAGGGAGTGTGTTTGGTGTTGGTGAGGTTCACATGCAGAGAGGGAGTGTGTTTGGCGTTGGTGAGGTTCACATGCAGAGAGGGAGTATGTTTGGTGTTGGTGAGGTTCACATGCAGAGAGGGAGTGTGTTTGGCGTTGGTGTGGTTCACATTGTAGAGATGGAGTTTGTTTGGTGTTAAGGGCAGAGAGGGAGTGTGTTTGGTGTTGGTGTGGTTCACATGCAGAGAGGGAGTGTGTTTGGTGTTGGTGTGGATCACGTGCACAGAGGGAGTGTGTTTGGTGTTGAGGTTCACATGCACAGAGGGAGTGTGTTTGGTGTTGGTGAGGTTCACATGGAGAGAGGGAGTGTGTTTGGTGTTGGTGAAGGTTCACATGCAGAGAGGGAGTGTGTTTGGTGTTGGTGAGGTTCACATGAGGAGAGGGAGTGTGTTTGGTGTTGGTGAGGTTCACATGCAGAGAGGGAGTGTGTTTGGTGTTGGTGAGGTTCACATGGAGAGAGGGAGTGTGTTTGGTGTTGGTGAGGTTCACATGCAGAGAGGGAGTGTGTTTGGTGTTGGTGCGGTTCACATGCGAGAGGGAGTGTGTTTGGTGTTGGTGAGGTTCACATGTAGAGATGGAGTGTGTTTGGTGTTGAGGTTCACATGCAGAGAGGGAGTGTGTTTGGTGTTGGTGAGGTTCACATGCAGAGAGGGAGTGTGTTTGGTGTTGGTGTGGATCACGTGCACAGAGGGAGTGTGTTTGGTGATGAGGTTCACATGCACAGAGGGAGTGTGTTTGGTGTTGGTGAGGTTCACATGGAGAGAGGGAGTGTGTTTGGTGTTGGTGAAGGTTCACATGCAGAGAGGGAGTGTGTTTGGTGTTTGTGAGGTTCACATGCAGAGAGGGAGTGTGTTTGGTGTTGGTGTGATTCACAAGCAGAGAGGGAGTGTGTTTGGTGTTGGTGTGGTTCACATGCAGAGAGGGAGTGTGTTTGGTGTTGGTGAGGTTCACATGCAGAGAGGGAGTGTGTGTTTGGTGTTGGTGTGGTTCACAAGCAGAGAGGGAGTGTGTTGGGCGTTGGTGGGGTTCACATGCACAGAGGGAGTGTGTTTGGTGTTGGTGAGGTTCACATGCACAGAGGGAGTGTGTTTGGTGTTGGTGAGGTTCACATGCACAGAGGGAGTGTGTTTGGTGTTGGTGAGGTTCACATGCACAGAGGGAGTGTGTTTGGTGTTGGTGAGGTTCACATGCACAGAGGGAGTGTGTTTGGTGTTGAGGTTCACATGCACAGAGGGAGTGTGTTTGGTGTTGAGGTTCACATGCACAGAGGGAGTGTGTTTGGTGTTGGTGAGGTTCACATGGAGAGAGGGAGTGTGTTTGGTGTTGGTGAGGTTCACATGCAGAGAGGGAGTATGTTTGGTGTTGGTGAGGTTCACATGCAGTGAGGGAGTGTGTTTGGTGTTGAGGTTCACATGCACAGAGGGAGTGTGTTTGGTGTTGGTGAGGTTCACATGCAGAGAGGGAGTGTGTTTGGTGTTGGTGTGGATCACGTGCACAGAGGGAGTGTGTTTGGTGTTGAGGTTCACATGCACAGAGGGAGTGTGTTTGGTGTTGGTGAGGTTCACATGGAGAGAGGGAGTGTGTTTGGTGTTGGTGCGTTTCACATGCAGAGAGGGAGTATGTTTGGTGTTGGTGAGGTTCACATGCAGAGAGGGAGTGTGTTTGGCGTTGGTGTGGTTCACATGTAGAAATGTAGTTTGTTTGGTGTTAAGGTTCACATGCAGAGAGGGAGTGTGTTTGGTGTTGGTGTGGTTCACATGCAGAGAGGGAGTGTGTTTGGTGTTGGTGTGGATCACGTGCACAGAGGGAGTGTGTTTGGTGTTGAGGTTCACATGCAACAGAGGGAGTGTGTTTGGTGTTGGTGAGGTTCACATGGAGAGAGGGAGTGTGTTTGGTGTTGGTGAAGGTTCACATGCAGAGAGGGAGTGTGTTTGGTGTTGGTGAGGTTCACATGCACAGAGGGAGTGTGTTTGGTGTTGGTGTGGTTCACAAGCAGAGAGGGAGTGTGTTTGGTGTTGGTGTTGTTCACATGCAGAGAGGGAGTGTGTTTGGTGTTGGTGAGGTTCACATGCAGAGAGGGAGTGTGTTTGGTGTTGGTGTGGTTCACAAGCAGAGAGGGAGTGTGTTTGGTGTTGGTGAGGTTCACATGCAGAGAGGGAGTGTGTTTGGTGTTGGTGAGGTTCACATGGAGAGAGGGAGTGTGTTTGGTGTTGGTGAAGGTTCACATGCAGAGAGGGAGTGTGTTTGGTGTTGGTGAGGTTAACATGCGCAGAGGGAGTGTATTTGGTGTTGGTGAGGTTCACATGCACAGAGGGAGTGTGTTTGGCGTTGGTGAGGTTCACATGCCAGAGGGAGTGTGTTTGGTGTTGGTGGGGTTCACATGCAGAGAGGGAGTGTGTTTGGTGTTGGTGAGTTTCACATGCGCAGAGGGAGTGTGTTTTGCATTGGTGGGGTTCACATGCAGAGAGGGAGTGTGTTTGGTGTTGGTGAGGTTCACATGCAGAGAGGGTGTTTGGTGTTGGTGAGGTTAACATGCGCAGAGGGAGTGTGTTTGGTGTTGGTGAGGTTCACATGCAGCGAGGGCGTGTGGTTGGTGTTGAGGTTCACATGCAGAGAGGGAGTGTGTTTGGTGTTGGTGAGGTTCACATGCAGAGGGGAATGTTTTGTGTTGGTGAGGTTCACATGCAGAGAGGGAGTATGTTTGGTGTTGGTGAGGTTCACATGCAGAGAGGGAGTATGTTTGGTGTTGGTGAGGTTCACATGCAGAGAGGGAGTGTGTTTGGTGTTGGTGAGGTTCACATGCAGAGAGGGAGTATGTTTGGTGTTGGTGAGGTTCACATGCAGAGAGGGAGTGTGTTTGGCGTTGGTGTGGTTCACATGTAGAAATGGAGTTTGTTTGGTGTTAAGGTTCACATGCAGAGAGGGAGTGTGTTTGGTGTTGGTGTGGTTCACATGCAGAGAGGGAGTGTGTTTGGTGTTGGTGTGGATCACGTGCACAGAGGGAGTGTGTTTGGTGTTGAGGTTCACATGCACAGAGGGAGTGTGTTTGGTGTTGGTGAGGTTCATGGAGAGAGGGAGTGTGTTTGGTGTTGGTGAAGGTTCACATGCAGAGAGGGAGTGTGTTTGGTGTTGGTGAGGTTCACATGCAGAGAGGGAGTGTGTTTGGTGTTGGTGTGGTTCACAAGCAGAGAGGGAGTGTGTTTGGTGTTGGTGTGGTTCACATGCAGAGAGGGAGTGTGTTTGGTGTTGGTGAGGTTCACATGCAGAGAGGGAGTGTGTTTGGTGTTGGTGTGGTTCACAAGCAGAGAGGGAGTGTGTTGGGCGTTGGTGGGGTTCACATGCACAGAGGGAGTGTGTTTGGTGTTGGTGAGGTTCACATGCACAGAGGGAGTGTGTTTGGTGTTGGTGAGGTTCACATGCACAGAGGGAGTGTGTTTGGTGTTGGTGAGGTTCACATGCACAGAGGGAGTGTGTTTGGTGTTGAGGTTCACATGCACAGAGGGAGTGTGTTTGGTGTTGGTGAGGTTCACATGGAGAGAAGGAGTGTGTTTGGTGTTGGTGAGGTTCACATGCAGAGAGGGAGTATGTTTGGTGTTGGTGAGGTTCACATGCAGCGAGGGAGTGTGTTTGGTGTTGGTGAGGTTCACATGCAGAGAGGGAGTGTGTTTGGCGTTGGGTGGGGTTCACATGCAGAGAGGGAGTGTGTTTTGTGTTGGTGTGGATCACGTGCACAGAGGGAGTGTGTTTGGTGTTGAGGTTCACATGCACAGAGGGAGTGTGTTTGGTGTTGGTGAGGTTCACATGGAGAGAGGGAGTGTGTTTGGTGTTGGTGAGGTTCACATGCAGAGAGGGAGTGTGTTTGGTGTTGGTGAGGTTCACATGCAGAGAGGGAGTATGTTTGGTGTTGGTGAGGTTCACATGCAGAGAGGGAGTGTGTTTGGCGTTGGTGTGGTTCACATGTAGAAATGGAGTTTGTTTGGTGTTAAGGTTCACATGCAGAGAGGGAGTGTGTTTGGTGTTGGTGAGGTTAACATGCGCAGAGGGAGTGTATTTGGTGTTGGTGAGGTTCACATGCACAGAGGGAGTGTGTTTGGCGTTGGTGAGGTTCACATGCCAGAGGGAGTGTGTTTGGTGTTGGTGGGGTTCACATGCAGAGAGGGAGTGTGTTTGGTGTTGGTGAGTTTCACATGCGCAGAGGGAGTGTGTTTTGCATTGGTGGGGTTCACATGCAGAGAGGGAGTGTGTTTGGTGTTGGTGAGGTTCACATGCAGAGAGGGTGTTTGGTGTTGGTGAGGTTAACATGCGCAGAGGGAGTGTGTTTGGTGTTGGTGAGGTTCACATGCAGCGAGGGCGTGTGGTTGGTGTTGAGGTTCACATGCAGAGAGGGAGTGTGTTTGGTGTTGGTGAGGTTCACATGCAGAGGGGAATGTTTTGTGTTGGTGAGGTTCACATGCAGAGAGGGAGTATGTTTGGTGTTGGTGAGGTTCACATGCAGAGAGGGAGTATGTTTGGTGTTGGTGAGGTTCACATGCAGAGAGGGAGTGTGTTTGGTGTTGGTGAGGTTCACATGCAGAGAGGGAGTATGTTTGGTGTTGGTGAGGTTCACATGCAGAGAGGGAGTGTGTTTGGCGTTGGTGTGGTTCACATGTAGAAATGGAGTTTGTTTGGTGTTAAGGTTCACATGCAGAGAGGGAGTGTGTTTGGTGTTGGTGTGGTTCACATGCAGAGAGGGAGTGTGTTTGGTGTTGGTGTGGATCACGTGCACAGAGGGAGTGTGTTTGGTGTTGAGGTTCACATGCACAGAGGGAGTGTGTTTGGTGTTGGTGAGGTTCATGGAGAGAGGGAGTGTGTTTGGTGTTGGTGAAGGTTCACATGCAGAGAGGGAGTGTGTTTGGTGTTGGTGAGGTTCACATGCAGAGAGGGAGTGTGTTTGGTGTTGGTGTGGTTCACAAGCAGAGAGGGAGTGTGTTTGGTGTTGGTGTGGTTCACATGCAGAGAGGGAGTGTGTTTGGTGTTGGTGAGGTTCACATGCAGAGAGGGAGTGTGTTTGGTGTTGGTGTGGTTCACAAGCAGAGAGGGAGTGTGTTGGGCGTTGGTGGGGTTCACATGCACAGAGGGAGTGTGTTTGGTGTTGGTGAGGTTCACATGCACAGAGGGAGTGTGTTTGGTGTTGGTGAGGTTCACATGCACAGAGGGAGTGTGTTTGGTGTTGGTGAGGTTCACATGCACAGAGGGAGTGTGTTTGGTGTTGAGGTTCACATGCACAGAGGGAGTGTGTTTGGTGTTGGTGAGGTTCACATGGAGAGAAGGAGTGTGTTTGGTGTTGGTGAGGTTCACATGCAGAGAGGGAGTATGTTTGGTGTTGGTGAGGTTCACATGCAGCGAGGGAGTGTGTTTGGTGTTGGTGAGGTTCACATGCAGAGAGGGAGTGTGTTTGGCGTTGGGTGGGGTTCACATGCAGAGAGGGAGTGTGTTTGGTGTTGGTGTGGATCACGTGCACAGAGGGAGTGTGTTTGGTGTTGAGGTTCACATGCACAGAGGGAGTGTGTTTGGTGTTGGTGAGGTTCACATGGAGAGAGGGAGTGTGTTTGGTGTTGGTGAGGTTCACATGCAGAGAGGGAGTGTGTTTGGTGTTGGTGAGGTTCACATGCAGAGAGGGAGTATGTTTGGTGTTGGTGAGGTTCACATGCAGAGAGGGAGTGTGTTTGGCGTTGGTGTGGTTCACATGTAGAAATGGAGTTTGTTTGGTGTTAAGGTTCACATGCAGAGAGGGTGTGTGTTTGGTGTTAAGGGCAGAGAGGGAGTGTGTTTGGTGTTGGTGTGGTTCACATGCAGAGAGGGAGTGTGTTTGGTGTTGGTGTGGATCACGTGCACAGAGGGAGTGTGTTTGGTGTTGAGGTTCACATGCACAGAGGGAGTGTGTTTGGTGTTGGTGAGGTTCACATGGAGAGAGGGAGTGTGTTTGGTGTTGGTGAAGGTTCACATGCAGAGAGGGAGTGTGTTTGGTGTTGGTGAGGTTCACATGCAGAGAGGGAGTGTGTTTGGTGTTGGTGAGGTTCACATGCAGAGAGGGAGTGTGTTTGGTGTTGGTGTGGATCACGTGCACAGAGGGAGTGTGTTTGGTGTTGAGGTTCACATGCACAGAGGGAGTGTGTTTGGTGTTGGTGAGGTTCACATGGAGAGAGGGAGTGTGTTTGGTGTTGGTGAAGGTTCACATGCAGAGAGGGAGTGTGTTTGGTGTTTGTGAGGTTCACATGCAGAGAGGGAGTGTGTTTGGTGTTGGTGTGATTCACAAGCAGAGAGGGAGTGTGTTTGGTGTTGGTGTGGTTCACATGCAGAGAGGGAGTGTGTTTGGTGTTTGTGTGGTTCACATGCAGAGAGGGAGTGTGTTTGGTGTTGGTGAGGTTCACATGCAGAGAGGGAGTGTGTTTGGTGTTGGTGTGGTTCACAAGCAGAGAGGGAGTGTGTTGGGCGTTGGTGGGGTTCACATGCACAGAGGGAGTGTGTTTGGTGTTGGTGAGGTTCACATGCACAGAGGGAGTGTGTTTGGTGTTGGTGAGGTTCACATGCACAGAGGGAGTGTGTTTGGTGTTGGTGAGGTTCACATGCACAGAGGGAGTGTGTTTGGTGTTGGTGAGGTTCACATGCACAGAGGGAGTGTGTTTGGTGTTGGTGAGGTTCACATGTAGAGATGGAGTGTGTTTGGTGTTGAGGTTCACATGCAGAGAGGGAGTGTGTTTGGTGTTGGTGTGGATCACGTGCACAGAGGGAGTGTGTTTGGTGTTGAGGTTCACATGCACAGAGGGAGTGTGTTTGGTGTTGGTGAGGTTCACATGCAGAGAGGGAGTGTGTTTGGTGTTGGTGTGGATCACGTGCACAGAGGGAGTGTGTTTGGTGTTGAGGTTCACATGCAACAGAGGGAGTGTGTTTGGTGTTGGTGAGGTTCACATGGAGAGAGGGAGTGTGTTTGGTGTTGGTGAAGGTTCACATGCAGAGAGGGAGTGTGTTTGGTGTTGGTGAGGTTCACATGCACAGAGGGAGTGTGTTTGGTGTTGGTGTGGTTCACAAGCAGAGAGGGAGTGTGTTTGGTGTTGGTGTTGTTCACATGCAGAGAGGGAGTGTGTTTGGTGTTGGTGAGGTTCACATGCAGAGAGGGAGTGTGTTTGGTGTTGGTGTGGTTCACAAGCAGAGAGGGAGTGTGTTTGGTGTTGGTGAGGTTCACATGCAGAGAGGGAGTGTGTTTGGTGTTGGTGAGGTTCACATGGAGAGAGGGAGTGTGTTTGGTGTTGGTGAAGGTTCACATGCAGAGAGGGAGTGTGTTTGGTGTTGGTGAGGTTAACATGCGCAGAGGGAGTGTATTTGGTGTTGGTGAGGTTCACATGCACAGAGGGAGTGTGTTTGGCGTTGGTGAGGTTCACATGCCAGAGGGAGTGTGTTTGGTGTTGGTGGGGTTCACATGCAGAGAGGGAGTGTGTTTGGTGTTGGTGAGTTTCACATGCGCAGAGGGAGTGTGTTTTGCATTGGTGGGGTTCACATGCAGAGAGGGAGTGTGTTTGGTGTTGGTGAGGTTCACATGCAGAGAGGGTGTTTGGTGTTGGTGAGGTTAACATGCGCAGAGGGAGTGTGTTTGGTGTTGGTGAGGTTCACATGCAGCGAGGGCGTGTGGTTGGTGTTGAGGTTCACATGCAGAGAGGGAGTGTGTTTGGTGTTGGTGAGGTTCACATGCAGAGGGGAATGTTTTGTGTTGGTGAGGTTCACATGCAGAGAGGGAGTATGTTTGGTGTTGGTGAGGTTCACATGCAGAGAGGGAGTATGTTTGGTGTTGGTGAGGTTCACATGCAGAGAGGGAGTGTGTTTGGTGTTGGTGAGGTTCACATGCAGAGAGGGAGTATGTTTGGTGTTGGTGAGGTTCACATGCAGAGAGGGAGTGTGTTTGGCGTTGGTGTGGTTCACATGTAGAAATGGAGTTTGTTTGGTGTTAAGGTTCACATGCAGAGAGGGAGTGTGTTTGGTGTTGGTGTGGTTCACATGCAGAGAGGGAGTGTGTTTGGTGTTGGTGTGGATCACGTGCACAGAGGGAGTGTGTTTGGTGTTGAGGTTCACATGCACAGAGGGAGTGTGTTTGGTGTTGGTGAGGTTCATGGAGAGAGGGAGTGTGTTTGGTGTTGGTGAAGGTTCACATGCAGAGAGGGAGTGTGTTTGGTGTTGGTGAGGTTCACATGCAGAGAGGGAGTGTGTTTGGTGTTGGTGTGGTTCACAAGCAGAGAGGGAGTGTGTTTGGTGTTGGTGTGGTTCACATGCAGAGAGGGAGTGTGTTTGGTGTTGGTGAGGTTCACATGCAGAGAGGGAGTGTGTTTGGTGTTGGTGTGGTTCACAAGCAGAGAGGGAGTGTGTTGGGCGTTGGTGGGGTTCACATGCACAGAGGGAGTGTGTTTGGTGTTGGTGAGGTTCACATGCACAGAGGGAGTGTGTTTGGTGTTGGTGAGGTTCACATGCACAGAGGGAGTGTGTTTGGTGTTGGTGAGGTTCACATGCACAGAGGGAGTGTGTTTGGTGTTGAGGTTCACATGCACAGAGGGAGTGTGTTTGGTGTTGGTGAGGTTCACATGGAGAGAAGGAGTGTGTTTGGTGTTGGTGAGGTTCACATGCAGAGAGGGAGTATGTTTGGTGTTGGTGAGGTTCACATGCAGCGAGGGAGTGTGTTTGGTGTTGGTGAGGTTCACATGCAGAGAGGGAGTGTGTTTGGCGTTGGGTGGGGTTCACATGCAGAGAGGGAGTGTGTTTGGTGTTGGTGTGGATCACGTGCACAGAGGGAGTGTGTTTGGTGTTGAGGTTCACATGCACAGAGGGAGTGTGTTTGGTGTTGGTGAGGTTCACATGGAGAGAGGGAGTGTGTTTGGTGTTGGTGAGGTTCACATGCAGAGAGGGAGTGTGTTTGGTGTTGGTGAGGTTCACATGCAGAGAGGGAGTATGTTTGGTGTTGGTGAGGTTCACATGCAGAGAGGGAGTGTGTTTGGCGTTGGTGTGGTTCACATGTAGAAATGGAGTTTGTTTGGTGTTAAGGTTCACATGCAGAGAGGGAGTGTGTTTGGTGTTAAGGGCAGAGAGGGAGTGTGTTTGGTGTTGGTGTGGTTCACATGCAGAGAGGGAGTGTGTTTGGTGTTGGTGTGGATCACGTGCACAGAGGGAGTGTGTTTGGTGTTGAGGTTCACATGCACAGAGGGAGTGTGTTTGGTGTTGGTGAGGTTCACATGGAGAGAGGGAGTGTGTTTGGTGTTGGTGAAGGTTCACATGCAGAGAGGGAGTGTGTTTGGTGTTGGTGAGGTTCACATGCAGAGAGGGAGTGTGTTTGGTGTTGGTGAGGTTCACATGCAGAGAGGGAGTGTGTTTGGTGTTGGTGAGGTTCACATGGAGAGAGGGAGTGTGTTTGGTGTTGGTGAGGTTCACATGCAGAGAGGGAGTGTGTTTGGTGTTGGTGCGGTTCACATGCGAGAGGGAGTGTGTTTGGTGTTGGTGAGGTTCACATGTAGAGATGGAGTGTGTTTGGTGTTGAGGTTCACATGCAGAGAGGGAGTGTGTTTGGTGTTGGTGAGGTTCACATGCAGAGAGGGAGTGTGTTTGGTGTTGGTGTGGATCACGTGCACAGAGGGAGTGTGTTTGGTGTTGAGGTTCACATGCACAGAGGGAGTGTGTTTGGTGTTGGTGAGGTTCACATGGAGAGAGGGAGTGTGTTTGGTGTTGGTGAAGGTTCACATGCAGAGAGGGAGTGTGTTTGGTGTTTGTGAGGTTCACATGCAGAGAGGGAGTGTGTTTGGTGTTGGTGTGATTCACAAGCAGAGAGGGAGTGTGTTTGGTGTTGGTGTGGTTCACATGCAGAGAGGGAGTGTGTTTGGTGTTTGTGTGGTTCACATGCAGAGAGGGAGTGTGTTTGGTGTTGGTGAGGTTCACATGCAGAGAGGGAGTGTGTTTGGTGTTGGTGTGGTTCACAAGCAGAGAGGGAGTGTGTTGGGCGTTGGTGGGGTTCACATGCACAGAGGGAGTGTGTTTGGTGTTGGTGAGGTTCACATGCACAGAGGGAGTGTGTTTGGTGTTGGTGAGGTTCACATGCACAGAGGGAGTGTGTTTGGTGTTGGTGAGGTTCACATGCACAGAGGGAGTGTGTTTGGTGTTGGTGAGGTTCACATGCACAGAGGGAGTGTGTTTGGTGTTGGTGAGGTTCACATGTAGAGATGGAGTGTGTTTGGTGTTGAGGTTCACATGCAGAGAGGGAGTGTGTTTGGTGTTGGTGTGGATCACGTGCACAGAGGGAGTGTGTTTGGTGTTGAGGTTCACATGCACAGAGGGAGTGTGTTTGGTGTTGGTGAGGTTCACATGGAGAGAGGGAGTGTGTTTGGTGTTGGTGAAGGTTCACATGCAGAGAGGGAGTGTGTTTGGTGTTGGTGAAGGTTCACATGCAGAGAGGGAGTGTGTTTGGTGTTGGTGAGGTTCACATGCAGAGAGGGAGTGTGTTTGGCGTTGGTGAGGTTCACATGCAGAGAGGGAGTATGTTTGGTGTTGGTGAGGTTCACATGCAGAGAGGGAGTGTGTTTGGCGTTGGTGTGGTTCACATTGTAGAGATGGAGTTTGTTTGGTGTTAAGGGCAGAGAGGGAGTGTGTTTGGTGTTGGTGTGGTTCACATGCAGAGAGGGAGTGTGTTTGGTTTTGGTGTGGATCACGTGCACAGAGAGAGTGTGTTTGGTGTTGAGGTTCACATGCACAGAGGGTGTGTGTTTGGTGTTGGTGAGGTTCACATGGAGAGAGGGAGTGTGTTTGGTGTTGGTGAAGGTTCACATGCAGAGAGGGAGTGTGTTTGGTGTTGGTGAGGTTCACATGCAGAGAGGGAGTGTGTTTGGTGTTGGTGAAGGTTCACATGCAGAGAGGGAGTGTGTTTGGTGTTGGTGAGGTTAACATGCGCAGAGGGAGTGTATTTGGTGTTGGTGAGGTTCACATGCACAGAGGGAGTGTGTTTGGCGTTGGTGAGGTTCACATGCCAGAGGGAGTGTGTTTGGTGTTGGTGGGGTTCACATGCAGAGAGGGAGTGTGTTTGGTGTTGGTGAGTTTCACATGCGCAGAGGGAGTGTGTTTGGCATTGGTGGGGTTCACATGCAGAGAGGGAGTGTGTTTGGTGTTGGTGAGGTTCACATGCAGAGAGGGTGTTTGGTGTTGGTGAGGTTAACATGCGCAGAGGGAGTGTGTTTGGTGTTGGTGAGGTTCACATGCAGCGAGGGCGTGTGGTTGGTGTTGAGGTTCACATGCAGAGAGGGAGTGTGTTTGGTGTTGGTGAGGTTCACATGCAGAGGGGAATGTTTTGTGTTGGTGAGGTTCACATGCAGAGAGGGAGTATGTTTGGTGTTGGTGAGGTTCACATGCAGAGAGGGAGTATGTTTGGTGTTGGTGAGGTTCACATGCAGAGAGGGAGTATGTTTGGTGTTGGTGAGGTTCACATGCAGAGAGGGAGTGTGTTTGGCGTTGGTGTGGTTCACATGTAGAAATGGAGTTTGTTTGGTGTTAAGGTTCACATGCAGAGAGGGAGTGTGTTTGGTGTTGGTGTGGTTCACATGCACAGAGGGAGTGTGTTTGGTGTTGGTGAGGTTCATGGAGAGAGGGAGTGTGTTTGGTGTTGGTGAAGGTTCACATGCAGAGAGGGAGTGTGTTTGGTGTTGGTGAGGTTCACATGCAGAGAGGGAGTGTGTTTGGTGTTGGTGTGGTTCACAAGCAGAGAGGGAGTGTGTTTGGTGTTGGTATGGTTCACATGCAGAGAGGGAGTGTGTTTGGTGTTGGTGAGGTTCACATGCAGAGAGGGAGTGTGTTTGGTGTTGGTGTGGTTCACAAGCAGAGAGGGAGTGTGTTGGGCGTTGGTGGGGTTCACATGCACAGAGGGAGTGTGTTTGGTGTTGGTGAGGTTCACATGCACAGAGGGAGTGTGTTTGGTGTTGGTGAGGTTCACATGCACAGAGGGAGTGTGTTTGGTGTTGGTGAGGTTCACATGCACAGAGGGAGTGTGTTTGGTGTTGAGGTTCACATGCACAGAGGGAGTGTGTTTGGTGTTGGTGAGGTTCACATGGAGAGAGGGAGTGTGTTTGGTGTTGGTGAGGTTCACATGCAGAGAGGGAGTATGTTTGGTGTTGGTGAGGTTCACATGCAGCGAGGGAGTGTGTTTGGTGTTGGTGAGGTTCACATGCAGAGAGGGAGTGTGTTTGGCGTTGGGTGGGGTTCACATGCAGAGAGGGAGTGTGTTTGGTGTTGGTGTGGATCACGTGCACAGAGGGAGTGTGTTTGGTGTTGAGGTTCACATGCACAGAGGGAGTGTGTTTGGTGTTGGTGAGGTTCACATGGAGAGAGGGAGTGTGTTTGGTGTTGGTGAGGTTCACATGCAGAGAGGGAGTGTGTTTGGTGTTGGTGAGGTTCACATGCAGAGAGGGAGTATGTTTGGTGTTGGTGAGGTTCACATGCAGAGAGGGAGTGTGTTTGGCGTTGGTGTGGTTCACATGTAGAAATGGAGTTTGTTTGGTGTTAAGGTTCACATGCAGAGAGGGAGTGTGTTTGGTGTTGGTGTGGTTCACATGCAGAGAGGGAGTGTGTTTGGTGTTGGTGTGGATCACGTGCACAGAGGGAGTGTGTTTGGTGTTGAGGTTCACATGCACAGAGGGAGTGTGTTTGGTGTTGGTGAGGTTCACATGGAGAGAGAGAGTGTGTTTGGTGTTGGTGAAGGTTCACATGCAGAGAGGGAGTGTGTTTGGTGTTTGTGAGGTTCACATGCAGAGAGGGAGTGTGTTTGGTGTTGGTGTGGTTCACAAGCAGAGAGGGAGTGTGTTTGGTGTTGGTGTGGTTCACATGCAGAGAGGGAGTGTGTTTGGTGTTGGTGAGGTTCACATGCAGAGAGGGAGTGTGTTTGGTGTTGGTGTGGTTCACAAGCAGAGAGGGAGTGTGTTGGGCGTTGGTGGGGTTCACATGCACAGAGGGAGTGTGTTTGGTGTTGGTGAGGTTCACATGCACAGAGGGAGTGTGTTTGGTGTTGGTGAGGTTCACATGCACAGAGGGAGTGTGTTTGGTGTTGGTGAGGTTCACATGCACAGAGGGAGTGTGTTTGGTGTTGGTGAGGTTCACATGCACAGAGGGAGTGTGTTTGGTGTTGGTGAGGTTCACATGCACAGAGGGAGTGTGTTTGGTGTTGAGGTTCACATGCAGAGAGGGAGTGTGTTTGGTGTTGGTGCGGTTCACATGCAGAGAGGGAGTGTGTTTGGTGTTGGTGCGGTTCACATGCGAGAGGGAGTGTGTTTGGTGTTGGTGAGGTTCACATGTAGAGATGGAGTGTGTTTGGTGTTGAGGTTCACATGCAGAGAGGGAGTGTGTTTGGTGTTGGTGTGGATCACGTGCACAGAGGGAGTGTGTTTGGTGTTGAGGTTCACATGCACAGAGGGAGTGTGTTTGGTGTTGGTGAGGTTCACATGGAGAGAGGGAGTGTGTTTGGTGTTGGTGAAGGTTCACATGCAGAGAGGGAGTGTGTTTGGTGTTGGTGAAGGTTCACATGCAGAGAGGGAGTGTGTTTGGTGTTGGTGAGGTTCACATGCAGAGAGGGAGTGTGTTTGGCGTTGGTGAGGTTCACATGCAGAGAGGGAGTATGTTTGGTGTTGGTGAGGTTCACATGCAGAGAGGGAGTGTGTTTGGCGTTGGTGTGGTTCACATTGTAGAGATGGAGTTTGTTTGGTGTTAAGGGCAGAGAGGGAGTGTGTTTGGTGTTGGTGTGGTTCACATGCAGAGAGGGAGTGTGTTTGGTGTTGGTGTGGATCACGTGCACAGAGGGAGTGTGTTTGGTGTTGAGGTTCACATGCACAGAGGGAGTGTGTTTGGTGTTGGTGAGGTTCACATGGAGAGAGGGAGTGTGTTTGGTGTTGGTGAAGGTTCACATGCAGAGAGGGAGTGTGTTTGGTGTTGGTGAGGTTCACATGCAGAGAGGGAGTGTGTTTGGTGTTGGTGAGGTTCACATGCAGAGAGGGAGTGTGTTTGGTGTTGGTGAGGTTCACATGGAGAGAGGGAGTGTGTTTGGTGTTGGTGAGGTTCACATGCAGAGAGGGAGTGTGTTTGGTGTTGGTGCGGTTCACATGCGAGAGGGAGTGTGTTTGGTGTTGGTGAGGTTCACATGTAGAGATGGAGTGTGTTTGGTGTTGAGGTTCACATGCAGAGAGGGAGTGTGTTTGGTGTTGGTGAGGTTCACATGCAGAGAGGGAGTGTGTTTGGTGTTGGTGTGGATCACGTGCACAGAGGGAGTGTGTTTGGTGATGAGGTTCACATGCACAGAGGGAGTGTGTTTGGTGTTGGTGAGGTTCACATGGAGAGAGGGAGTGTGTTTGGTGTTGGTGAAGGTTCACATGCAGAGAGGGAGTGTGTTTGGTGTTTGTGAGGTTCACATGCAGAGAGGGAGTGTGTTTGGTGTTGGTGTGATTCACAAGCAGAGAGGGAGTGTGTTTGGTGTTGGTGTGGTTCACATGCAGAGAGGGAGTGTGTTTGGTGTTGGTGAGGTTCACATGCAGAGAGGGAGTGTGTGTTTGGTGTTGGTGTGGTTCACAAGCAGAGAGGGAGTGTGTTGGGCGTTGGTGGGGTTCACATGCACAGAGGGAGTGTGTTTGGTGTTGGTGAGGTTCACATGCACAGAGGGAGTGTGTTTGGTGTTGGTGAAGGTTCACATGCAGAGAGGGAGTGTGTTTGGTGTTGGTGAAGGTTCACATGCAGAGAGGGAGTGTGTTTGGTGTTGGTGAGGTTCACATGCAGAGAGGGAGTGTGTTTGGCGTTGGTGAGGTTCACATGCAGAGAGGGATAATGTTTGGTGTTGGTGAGGTTCACATGCAGAGAGGGAGTGTGTTTGGCGTTGGTGTGGTTCACATTGTAGAGATGGAGTTTGTTTGGTGTTAAGGGCAGAGAGGGAGTGTGTTTGGTGTTGGTGTGGTTCACATGCAGAGAGGGAGTGTGTTTGGTGTTGGTGTGGATCACGTGCACAGAGGGAGTGTGTTTGGTGTTGAGGTTCACATGCACAGAGGGAGTGTGTTTGGTGTTCGTGAGGTTCACATGGAGAGAGGGAGTGTGTTTGGTGTTGGTGAAGGTTCACATGCAGAGAGGGAGTGTGTTTGGTGTTGGTGAGGTTCACATGCAGAGAGGGAGTGTGTTTGGTGTTGGTGAAGGTTCACATGCAGAGAGGGAGTGTGTTTGGTGTTGGTGAGGTTAACATGCGCAGAGGGAGTGTATTTGGTGTTGGTGAGGTTCACATGCACAGAGGGAGTGTGTTTGGCGTTGGTGAGGTTCACATGCCAGAGGGAGTGTGTTTGGTGTTGGTGGGGTTCACATGCAGAGAGGGAGTGTGTTTGGTGTTGGTGAGTTTCACATGCGCAGAGGGAGTGTGTTTGGCATTGGTGGGGTTCACATGCAGAGAGGGAGTGTGTTTGGTGTTGGTGAGGTTCACATGCAGAGAGGGTGTTTGGTGTTGGTGAGGTTAACATGCGCAGAGGGAGTGTGTTTGGTGTTGGTGAGGTTCACATGCAGCGAGGGCGTGTGGTTGGTGTTGAGGTTCACATGCAGAGAGGGAGTGTGTTTGGTGTTGGTGAGGTTCACATGCAGAGGGGAATGTTTTGTGTTGGTGAGGTTCACATGCAGAGAGGGAGTATGTTTGGTGTTGGTGAGGTTCACATGCAGAGAGGGAGTATGTTTGGTGTTGGTGAGGTTCACATGCAGAGAGGGAGTATGTTTGGTGTTGGTGAGGTTCACATGCAGAGAGGGAGTGTGTTTGGCGTTGGTGTGGTTCACATGTAGAAATGGAGTTTGTTTGGTGTTAAGGTTCACATGCAGAGAGGGAGTGTGTTTGGTGTTGGTGTGGTTCACATGCACAGAGGGAGTGTGTTTGGTGTTGGTGAGGTTCATGGAGAGAGGGAGTGTGTTTGGTGTTGGTGAAGGTTCACATGCAGAGAGGGAGTGTGTTTGGTGTTGGTGAGGTTCACATGCAGAGAGGGAGTGTGTTTGGTGTTGGTGTGGTTCACAAGCAGAGAGGGAGTGTGTTTGGTGTTGGTATGGTTCACATGCAGAGAGGGAGTGTGTTTGGTGTTGGTGAGGTTCACATGCAGAGAGGGAGTGTGTTTGGTGTTGGTGTGGTTCACAAGCAGAGAGGGAGTGTGTTGGGCGTTGGTGGGGTTCACATGCACAGAGGGAGTGTGTTTGGTGTTGGTGAGGTTCACATGCACAGAGGGAGTGTGTTTGGTGTTGGTGAGGTTCACATGCACAGAGGGAGTGTGTTTGGTGTTGGTGAGGTTCACATGCACAGAGGGAGTGTGTTTGGTGTTGAGGTCACATGCACAGAGGGAGTGTGTTTGGTGTTGGTGAGGTTCACATGGAGAGAGGGAGTGTGTTTGGTGTTGGTGAGGTTCACATGCAGAGAGGGAGTATGTTTGGTGTTGGTGAGGTTCACATGCAGCGAGGGAGTGTGTTTGGTGTTGGTGAGGTTCACATGCAGAGAGGGAGTGTGTTTGGCGTTGGGTGGGGTTCACATGCAGAGAGGGAGTGTGTTTGGTGTTGGTGTGGATCACGTGCACAGAGGGAGTGTGTTTGGTGTTGAGGTTCACATGCACAGAGGGAGTGTGTTTGGTGTTGGTGAGGTTCACATGGAGAGAGGGAGTGTGTTTGGTGTTGGTGAGGTTCACATGCAGAGAGGGAGTGTGTTTGGTGTTGGTGAGGTTCACATGCAGAGAGGGAGTATGTTTGGTGTTGGTGAGGTTCACATGCAGAGAGGGAGTGTGTTTGGCGTTGGTGTGGTTCACATGTAGAAATGGAGTTTGTTTGGTGTTAAGGTTCACATGCAGAGAGGGAGTGTGTTTGGTGTTGGTGTGGTTCACATGCAGAGAGGGAGTGTGTTTGGTGTTGGTGTGGATCACGTGCACAGAGGGAGTGTGTTTGGTGTTGAGGTTCACATGCACAGAGGGAGTGTGTTTGGTGTTGGTGAGGTTCACATGGAGAGAGGGAGTGTGTTTGGTGTTGGTGAAGGTTCACATGCAGAGAGGGAGTGTGTTTGGTGTTTGTGAGGTTCACATGCAGAGAGGGAGTGTGTTTGGTGTTGGTGTGGTTCACAAGCAGAGAGGGAGTGTGTTTGGTGTTGGTGTGGTTCACATGCAGAGAGGGAGTGTGTTTGGTGTTGGTGAGGTTCACATGCAGAGAGGGATTGTGTTTGGTGTTGGTGTGGTTCACAAGCAGAGAGGGAGTGTGTTGGGCGTTGGTGGGGTTCACATGCACAGAGGGAGTGTGTTTGGTGTTGGTGAGGTTCACATGCACAGAGGGAGTGTGTTTGGTGTTGGTGAGGTTCACATGCACAGAGGGAGTGTGTTTGGTGTTGGTGAGGTTCACAGAGGGAGTGTGTTTGGTGTTGAGGTTCACATGCACAGAGGGAGTGTGTTTGGTGTTGAGGTTCACATGCACAGAGGGAGTGTGTTTGGTGTTGGTGAGGTTCACATGGAGAGAGGGAGTGTGTTTGGTGTTGGTGAGGTTCACATGCAGAGAGGGAGTATGTTTGGTGTTGGTGAGGTTCACATGCAGCGAGGGAGTGTGTTTGGTGTTGGTGAGGTTCACATGCAGAGAGGGAGTGTGTTGGGCGTTGGGTGGGGTTCACATGCAGAGAGGGAGTGTGTTTGGTGTTGGTGTGGATCACGTGCACAGAGGGAGTGTGTTTGGTGTTGAGGTTCACATGCACAGAGGGAGTGTGTTTGGTGTTGGTGAGGTTCACATGGAGAGAGGGAGTGTGTTTGGTGTTGGTGAGGTTAACATGCAGAGAGGGAGTATGTTTGGTGTTGGTGAGGTTCACATGCAGAGAGGGAGTGTGTTTGGCGTTGGTGTGGTTCACATGTAGAAATGGAGTTTGTTTGGTGTTAAGGTTCACATGCAGAGAGGGAGTGTGTTTGGTGTTGGTGTGGTTCACATGCAGAGAGGGAGTGTGTTTGGTGTTGGTGTGGATCACGTGCACAGAGGGAGTGTGTTTGGTGTTGAGGTTCACATGCACAGAGGGAGTGTGTTTGGTGTTGGTGAGGTTCACATGGAGAGAGGGAGTGTGTTTGGTGTTGGTGAAGGTTCACATGCAGAGAGGGAGTGTGTTTGGTGTTGGTGAGGTTCACATGCAGAGAGGGAGTGTGTTTGGTGTTGGTGTGGTTCACAAGCAGAGAGGGAGTGTGTTTGGTGTTGGTGTGGTTCACATGCAGAGAGGGAGTGTGTTTGGTGTTGGTGAGGTTCACATGCAGAGAGGGAGTGTGTTTGGTGTTGGTGTGGTTCACAAGCAGAGAGGGAGTGTGTTGGGCGTTGGTGGGGTTCACATGCACAGAGGGAGTGTGTTTGGTGTTGGTGAGGTTCACATGCACAGAGGGAGTGTGTTTGGTGTTGGTGAGGTTCACATGCACAGAGGGAGTGTGTTTGGTGTTGGTGAGGTTCACATGCACAGAGGGAGTGTGTTTGGTGTTGGTGAGGTTCACATGCACAGAGGGAGTGTGTTTGGTGTTGGTGAGGTTCACATGCACAGAGGGAGTGTGTTTGGTGTTGAGGTTCACATGCACAGAGGGAGTGTGTTTGGTGTTGGTGCGGTTCACATGCAGAGAGGGAGTGTGTTTGGTGTTGGTGCGGTTCACATGCGAGAGGGAGTGTGTTTGGTGTTGGTGAGGTTCACATGTAGAGATGGAGTGTGTTTGGTGTTGAGGTTCACATGCAGAGAGGGAGTGTGTTTGGTGTTGGTGTGGATCACGTGCACAGAGGGAGTGTGTTTGGTGTTGAGGTTCACATGCACAGAGGGAGTGTGTTTGGTGTTGGTGAGGTTCACATGGAGAGAGGGAGTGTGTTTGGTGTTGGTGAAGGTTCACATGCAGAGAGGGAGTGTGTTTGGTGTTGGTGAAGGTTCACATGCAGAGAGGGAGTGTGTTTGGTGTTGGTGAGGTTCACATGCAGAGAGGGAGTGTGTTTGGCGTTGGTGAGGTTCACATGCAGAGAGGGAGTATGTTTGGTGTTGGTGAGGTTCACATGCAGAGAGGGAGTGTGTTTGGCGTTGGTGTGGTTCACATTGTAGAGATGGAGTTTGTTTGGTGTTAAGGGCAGAGAGGGAGTGTGTTTGGTGTTGGTGTGGTTCACATGCAGAGAGGGAGTGTGTTTGGTGTTGGTGTGGATCACGTGCACAGAGGGAGTGTGTTTGGTGTTGAGGTTCACATGCACAGAGGGAGTGTGTTTGGTGTTGGTGAGGTTCACATGGAGAGAGGGAGTGTGTTTGGTGTTGGTGAAGGTTCACATGCAGAGAGGGAGTGTGTTTGGTGTTGGTGAGGTTCACATGCAGAGAGGGAGTGTGTTTGGTGTTGGTGAGGTTCACATGCAGAGAGGGAGTGTGTTTGGTGTTGGTGAGGTTCACATGGAGAGAGGGAGTGTGTTTGGTGTTGGTGAGGTTCACATGCAGAGAGGGAGTGTGTTTGGTGTTGGTGCGGTTCACATGCGAGAGGGAGTGTGTTTGGTGTTGGTGAGGTTCACATGTAGAGATGGAGTGTGTTTGGTGTTGAGGTTCACATGCAGAGAGGGAGTGTGTTTGGTGTTGGTGAGGTTCACATGCAGAGAGGGAGTGTGTTTGGTGTTGGTGTGGATCACGTGCACAGAGGGAGTGTGTTTGGTGATGAGGTTCACATGCACAGAGGGAGTGTGTTTGGTGTTGGTGAGGTTCACATGGAGAGAGGGAGTGTGTTTGGTGTTGGTGAAGGTTCACATGCAGAGAGGGAGTGTGTTTGGTGTTTGTGAGGTTCACATGCAGAGAGGGAGTGTGTTTGGTGTTGGTGTGATTCACAAGCAGAGAGGGAGTGTGTTTGGTGTTGGTGTGGTTCACATGCAGAGAGGGAGTGTGTTTGGTGTTGGTGAGGTTCACATGCAGAGAGGGAGTGTGTGTTTGGTGTTGGTGTGGTTCACAAGCAGAGAGGGAGTGTGTTGGGCGTTGGTGGGGTTCACATGCACAGAGGGAGTGTGTTTGGTGTTGGTGAGGTTCACATGCACAGAGGGAGTGTGTTTGGTGTTGGTGAGGTTCACATGCAGCGAGGGAGTGTGTTTGGTGTTGGTGAGGTTCACATGCAGAGAGGGAGTGTGTTTGGCGTTGGGTGGGGTTCACATGCAGAGAGGGAGTGTGTTTGGTGTTGGTGTGGATCACGTGCACAGAGGGAGTGTGTTTGGTGTTGAGGTTCACATGCACAGAGGGAGTGTGTTTGGTGTTGGTGAGGTTCACATGGAGAGAGGGAGTGTGTTTGGTGTTGGTGAGGTTCACATGCAGAGAGGGAGTGTGTTTGGTGTTGGTGAGGTTCACATGCAGAGAGGGAGTATGTTTGGTGTTGGTGAGGTTCACATGCAGAGAGGGAGTGTGTTTGGCGTTGGTGTGGTTCACATGTAGAAATGGAGTTTGTTTGGTGTTAAGGTTCACATGCAGAGAGGGAGTGTGTTTGGTGTTGGTGTGGTTCACATGCAGAGAGGGAGTGTGTTTGGTGTTGGTGTGGATCACGTGCACAGAGGGAGTGTGTTTGGTGTTGAGGTTCACATGCACAGAGGGAGTGTGTTTGGTGTTGGTGAGGTTCACATGGAGAGAGGGAGTGTGTTTGGTGTTGGTGAAGGTTCACATGCAGAGAGGGAGTGTGTTTGGTGTTTGTGAGGTTCACATGCAGAGAGGGAGTGTGTTTGGTGTTGGTGTGGTTCACAAGCAGAGAGGGAGTGTGTTTGGTGTTGGTGTGGTTCACATGCAGAGAGGGAGTGTGTTTGGTGTTGGTGAGGTTCACATGCAGAGAGGGAGTGTGTTTGGTGTTGGTGTGGTTCACAAGCAGAGAGGGAGTGTGTTGGGCGTTGGTGGGGTTCACATGCACAGAGGGAGTGTGTTTGGTGTTGGTGAGGTTCACATGCACAGAGGGAGTGTGTTTTGTGTTGGTGAGGTTCACATGCACAGAGGGAGTGTGTTTGGTGTTGGTGAGGTTCACAGAGGGAGTGTGTTTGGTGTTGAGGTTCACATGCACAGAGGGAGTGTGTTTGGTGTTGAGGTTCACATGCACAGAGGGAGTGTGTTTGGTGTTGGTGAGGTTCACATGGAGAGAGGGAGTGTGTTTGGTGTTGGTGAGGTTCACATGCAGAGAGGGAGTATGTTTGGTGTTGGTGAGGTTCACATGCAGCGAGGGAGTGTGTTTGGTGTTGGTGAGGTTCACATGCAGAGAGGGAGTGTGTTGGGCGTTGGGTGGGGTTCACATGCAGAGAGGGAGTGTGTTTGGTGTTGGTGTGGATCACGTGCACAGAGGGAGTGTGTTTGGTGTTGAGGTTCACATGCACAGAGGGAGTGTGTTTGGTGTTGGTGAGGTTCACATGGAGAGAGGGAGTGTGTTTGGTGTTGGTGAGGTTAACATGCAGAGAGGGAGTATGTTTGGTGTTGGTGAGGTTCACATGCAGAGAGGGAGTGTGTTTGGCGTTGGTGTGGTTCACATGTAGAAATGGAGTTTGTTTGGTGTTAAGGTTCACATGCAGAGAGGGAGTGTGTTTGGTGTTGGTGTGGTTCACATGCAGAGAGGGAGTGTGTTTGGTGTTGGTGTGGATCACGTGCACAGAGGGAGTGTGTTTGGTGTTGAGGTTCACATGCACAGAGGGAGTGTGTTTGGTGTTGGTGAGGTTCACATGGAGAGAGGGAGTGTGTTTGGTGTTGGTGAAGGTTCACATGCAGAGAGGGAGTGTGTTTGGTGTTGGTGAGGTTCACATGCAGAGAGGGAGTGTGTTTGGTGTTGGTGTGGTTCACAAGCAGAGAGGGAGTGTGTTTGGTGTTGGTGTGGTTCACATGCAGAGAGGGAGTGTGTTTGGTGTTGGTGAGGTTCACATGCAGAGAGGGAGTGTGTTTGGTGTTGGTGTGGTTCACAAGCAGAGAGGGAGTGTGTTGGGCGTTGGTGGGGTTCACATGCACAGAGGGAGTGTGTTTGGTGTTGGTGAGGTTCACATGCACAGAGGGAGTGTGTTTGGTGTTGGTGAGGTTCACATGCACAGAGGGAGTGTGTTTGGTGTTGGTGAGGTTCACATGCACAGAGGGAGTGTGTTTGGTGTTGGTGAGGTTCACATGCACAGAGGGAGTGTGTTTGGTGTTGGTGAGGTTCACATGCACAGAGGGCGTGTGTTTGGTGTTGAGGTTCACATGCACAGAGGGAGTGTGTTTGGTGTTGGTGCGGTTCACATGCAGAGAGGGAGTGTGTTTGGTGTTGGTGCGGTTCACATGCGAGAGGGAGTGTGTTTGGTGTTGGTGAGGTTCACATGTAGAGATGGAGTGTGTTTGGTGTTGAGGTTCACATGCAGAGAGGGAGTGTGTTTGGTGTTGGTGTGGATCACGTGCACAGAGGGAGTGTGTTTGGTGTTGAGGTTCACATGCACAGAGGGAGTGTGTTTGGTGTTGGTGAGGTTCACATGGAGAGAGGGAGTGTGTTTGGTGTTGGTGAAGGTTCACATGCAGAGAGGGAGTGTGTTTGGTGTTGGTGAAGGTTCACATGCAGAGAGGGAGTGTGTTTGGTGTTGGTGAGGTTCACATGCAGAGAGGGAGTGTGTTTGGCGTTGGTGAGGTTCACATGCAGAGAGGGAGTATGTTTGGTGTTGGTGAGGTTCACATGCAGAGAGGGAGTGTGTTTGGCGTTGGTGTGGTTCACATTGTAGAGATGGAGTTTGTTTGGTGTTAAGGGCAGAGAGGGAGTGTGTTTGGTGTTGGTGTGGTTCACGTGCACAGAGGGAGTGTGTTTGGTGTTGAGGTTCACATGCACAGAGGGAGTGTGTTTGGTGTTGGTGAGGTTCACATGGAGAGAGGGAGTGTGTTTGGTGTTGGTGAAGGTTCACATGCAGAGAGGGAGTGTGTTTGGTGTTGGTGAGGTTCACATGCAGAGAGGGAGTGTGTTTGGCGTTGGTGAAGGTTCACATGCAGAGAGGGAGTGTGTTTGGTGTTGGTGAAGGTTCACATGCAGAGAGGGAGTGTGTTTGGTGTTGGTGAGGTTCACATGCAGAGAGGGAGTGTGTTTGGCGTTGGTGAGGTTCACATGCAGAGAGGGAGTATGTTTGGTGTTGGTGAGGTTCACATGCAGAGAGGGAGTGTGTTTGGCGTTGGTGTGGTTCACATTGTAGAGATGGAGTTTGTTTGGTGTTAAGGGCAGAGAGGGAGTGTGTTTGGTGTTGGTGTGGATCACGTGCACAGAGGGAGTGTGTTTGGTGTTGAGGTTCACATGCACAGAGGGAGTGTGTTTGGTGTTGGTGAGGTTCACATGGAGAGAGGGAGTGTGTTTGGTGTTGGTGAAGGTTCACATGCAGAGAGGGAGTGTGTTTGGTGTTGGTGAGGTTCACATGCAGAGAGGGAGTGTGTTTGGTGTTGGTGAGGTTCACATGCAGAGAGGGAGTGTGTTTGGTGTTGGTGAGGTTCACATGGAGAGAGGGAGTGTGTTTGGTGTTGGTGAGGTTCACATGCAGAGAGGGAGTGTGTTTGGTGTTGGTGCGGTTCACATGCGAGAGGGAGTGTGTTTGGTGTTGGTGAGGTTCACATGTAGAGATGGAGTGTGTTTGGTGTTGAGGTTCACATGCAGAGAGGGAGTGTGTTTGGTGTTGGTGAGGTTCACATGCAGAGAGGGAGTGTGTTTGGTGTTGGTGTGGATCACGTGCACAGAGGGAGTGTGTTTGGTGATGAGGTTCACATGCACAGAGGGAGTGTGTTTGGTGTTGGTGAGGTTCACATGGAGAGAGGGAGTGTGTTTGGTGTTGGTGAAGGTTCACATGCAGAGAGGGAGTGTGTTTGGTGTTTGTGAGGTTCACATGCAGAGAGGGAGTGTGTTTGGTGTTGGTGTGATTCACAAGCAGAGAGGGAGTGTGTTTGGTGTTGGTGTGGTTCACATGCAGAGAGGGAGTGTGTTTGGTGTTGGTGAGGTTCACATGCAGAGAGGGAGTGTGTGTTTGGTGTTGGTGTGGTTCACAAGCAGAGAGGGAGTGTGTTGGGCGTTGGTGGGGTTCACATGCACAGAGGGAGTGTGTTTGGTGTTGGTGAGGTTCACATGCACAGAGGGAGTGTGTTTGGTGTTGGTGAAGGTTCACATGCAGAGAGGGAGTGTGTTTGGTGTTGGTGAAGGTTCACATGCAGAGAGGGAGTGTGTTTGGTGTTGGTGAGGTTCACATGCAGAGAGGGAGTGTGTTTGGCGTTGGTGAGGTTCACATGCAGAGAGGGATAATGTTTGGTGTTGGTGAGGTTCACATGCAGAGAGGGAGTGTGTTTGGCGTTGGTGTGGTTCACATTGTAGAGATGGAGTTTGTTTGGTGTTAAGGGCAGAGAGGGAGTGTGTTTGGTGTTGGTGTGGTTCACATGCAGAGAGGGAGTGTGTTTGGTGTTGGTGTGGATCACGTGCACAGAGGGAGTGTGTTTGGTGTTGAGGTTCACATGCACAGAGGGAGTGTGTTTGGTGTTGGTGAGGTTCACATGGAGAGAGGGAGTGTGTTTGGTGTTGGTGAAGGTTCACATGCAGAGAGGGAGTGTGTTTGGTGTTGGTGAGGTTCACATGCAGAGAGGGAGTGTGTTTGGTGTTGGTGAAGGTTCACATGCAGAGAGGGAGTGTGTTTGGTGTTGGTGAGGTTAACATGCGCAGAGGGAGTGTATTTGGTGTTGGTGAGGTTCACATGCACAGAGGGAGTGTGTTTGGCGTTGGTGAGGTTCACATGCCAGAGGGAGTGTGTTTGGTGTTGGTGGGGTTCACATGCAGAGAGGGAGTGTGTTTGGTGTTGGTGAGTTTCACATGCGCAGAGGGAGTGTGTTTGGCATTGGTGGGGTTCACATGCAGAGAGGGAGTGTGTTTGGTGTTGGTGAGGTTCACATGCAGAGAGGGTGTTTGGTGTTGGTGAGGTTAACATGCGCAGAGGGAGTGTGTTTGGTGTTGGTGAGGTTCACATGCAGCGAGGGCGTGTGGTTGGTGTTGAGGTTCACATGCAGAGAGGGAGTGTGTTTGGTGTTGGTGAGGTTCACATGCAGAGGGGAATGTTTTGTGTTGGTGAGGTTCACATGCAGAGAGGGAGTATGTTTGGTGTTGGTGAGGTTCACATGCAGAGAGGGAGTATGTTTGGTGTTGGTGAGGTTCACATGCAGAGAGGGAGTATGTTTGGTGTTGGTGAGGTTCACATGCAGAGAGGGAGTGTGTTTGGCGTTGGTGTGGTTCACATGTAGAAATGGAGTTTGTTTGGTGTTAAGGTTCACATGCAGAGAGGGAGTGTGTTTGGTGTTGGTGTGGTTCACATGCACAGAGGGAGTGTGTTTGGTGTTGGTGAGGTTCATGGAGAGAGGGAGTGTGTTTGGT
Organism: Acipenser ruthenus; assembly: GCF_902713425.1. Lineage (NCBI taxonomy): Eukaryota > Metazoa > Chordata > Actinopteri > Acipenseriformes > Acipenseridae > Acipenser > Acipenser ruthenus. The sequence continues at coordinate 122,689 of NW_026707942.1, forward strand.
GTTGGTGAAGGTTCACATGCAGAGAGGGAGTGTGTTTGGTGTTGGTGAGGTTCACATGCAGAGAGGGAGTGTGTTTGGTGTTGGTGTGGTTCACAAGCAGAGAGGGAGTGTGTTTGGTGTTGGTATGGTTCACATGCAGAGAGGGAGTGTGTTTGGTGTTGGTGAGGTTCACATGCAGAGAGGGAGTGTGTTTGGTGTTGGTGTGGTTCACAAGCAGAGAGGGAGTGTGTTGGGCGTTGGTGGGGTTCACATGCACAGAGGGAGTGTGTTTGGTGTTGGTGAGGTTCACATGCACAGAGGGAGTGTGTTTGGTGTTGGTGAGGTTCACATGCACAGAGGGAGTGTGTTTGGTGTTGGTGAGGTTCACATGCACAGAGGGAGTGTGTTTGGTGTTGAGGTTCACATGCACAGAGGGAGTGTGTTTGGTGTTGGTGAGGTTCACATGGAGAGAGGGAGTGTGTTTGGTGTTGGTGAGGTTCACATGCAGAGAGGGAGTATGTTTGGTGTTGGTGAGGTTCACATGCAGCGAGGGAGTGTGTTTGGTGTTGGTGAGGTTCACATGCAGAGAGGGAGTGTGTTTGGCGTTGGGTGGGGTTCACATGCAGAGAGGGAGTGTGTTTGGTGTTGGTGTGGATCACGTGCACAGAGGGAGTGTGTTTGGTGTTGAGGTTCACATGCACAGAGGGAGTGTGTTTGGTGTTGGTGAGGTTCACATGGAGAGAGGGAGTGTGTTTGGTGTTGGTGAGGTTCACATGCAGAGAGGGAGTGTGTTTGGTGTTGGTGAGGTTCACATGCAGAGAGGGAGTATGTTTGGTGTTGGTGAGGTTCACATGCAGAGAGGGAGTGTGTTTGGCGTTGGTGTGGTTCACATATAGAAATGGAGTTTGTTTGGTGTTAAGGTTCACATGCAGAGAGGGAGTGTGTTTGGTGTTGGTGTGGTTCACATGCAGAGAGGGAGTGTGTTTGGTGTTGGTGTGGATCACGTGCACAGAGGGAGTGTGTTTGGTGTTGAGGTTCACATGCACAGAGGGAGTGTGTTTGGTGTTGGTGAGGTTCACATGGAGAGAGGGAGTGTGTTTGGTGTTGGTGAAGGTTCACATGCAGAGAGGGAGTGTGTTTGGTGTTTGTGAGGTTCACATGCAGAGAGGGAGTGTGTTTGGTGTTGGTGTGGTTCACAAGCAGAGAGGGAGTGTGTTTGGTGTTGGTGTGGTTCACATGCAGAGAGGGAGTGTGTTTGGTGTTGGTGAGGTTCACATGCAGAGAGGGAGTGTGTTTGGTGTTGGTGTGGTTCACAAGCAGAGAGGGAGTGTGTTGGGCGTTGGTGGGGTTCACATGCACAGAGGGAGTGTGTTTGGTGTTGGTGAGGTTCACATGCACAGAGGGAGTGTGTTTGGTGTTGGTGAGGTTCACATGCACAGAGGGAGTGTGTTTGGTGTTGGTGAGGTTCACAGAGGGAGTGTGTTTGGTGTTGAGGTTCACATGCACAGAGGGAGTGTGTTTGGTGTTGAGGTTCACATGCACAGAGGGAGTGTGTTTGGTGTTGGTGAGGTTCACATGGAGAGAGGGAGTGTGTTTGGTGTTGGTGAGGTTCACATGCAGAGAGGGAGTATGTTTGGTGTTGGTGAGGTTCACATGCAGCGAGGGAGTGTGTTTGGTGTTGGTGAGGTTCACATGCAGAGAGGGAGTGTGTTGGGCGTTGGGTGGGGTTCACATGCAGAGAGGGAGTGTGTTTGGTGTTGGTGTGGATCACGTGCACAGAGGGAGTGTGTTTGGTGTTGAGGTTCACATGCACAGAGGGAGTGTGTTTGGTGTTGGTGAGGTTCACATGGAGAGAGGGAGTGTGTTTGGTGTTGGTGAGGTTAACATGCAGAGAGGGAGTATGTTTGGTGTTGGTGAGGTTCACATGCAGAGAGGGAGTGTGTTTGGCGTTGGTGTGGTTCACATGTAGAAATGGAGTTTGTTTGGTGTTAAGGTTCACATGCAGAGAGGGAGTGTGTTTGGTGTTGGTGTGGTTCACATGCAGAGAGGGAGTGTGTTTGGTGTTGGTGTGGATCACGTGCACAGAGGGAGTGTGTTTGGTGTTGAGGTTCACATGCACAGAGGGAGTGTGTTTGGTGTTGGTGAGGTTCACATGGAGAGAGGGAGTGTGTTTGGTGTTGGTGAAGGTTCACATGCAGAGAGGGAGTGTGTTTGGTGTTGGGGAGGTTCACATGCAGAGAGGGAGTGTGTTTGGTGTTGGTGTGGTTCACAAGCAGAGAGGGAGTGTGTTTGGTGTTGGTGTGGTTCACATGCAGAGAGGGAGTGTGTTTGGTGTTGGTGAGGTTCACATGCAGAGAGGGAGTGTGTTTGGTGTTGGTGTGGTTCACAAGCAGAGAGGGAGTGTGTTGGGCGTTGGTGGGGTTCACATGCACAGAGGGAGTGTGTTTGGTGTTGGTGAGGTTCACATGCACAGAGGGAGTGTGTTTGGTGTTGGTGAGGTTCACATGCACAGAGGGAGTGTGTTTGGTGTTGGTGAGGTTCACATGCACAGAGGGAGTGTGTTTGGTGTTGGTGAGGTTCACATGCACAGAGGGAGTGTGTTTGGTGTTGGTGAGGTTCACATGCACAGAGGGAGTGTGTTTGGTGTTGAGGTTCACATGCACAGAGGGAGTGTGTTTGGTGTTGGTGCGGTTCACATGCAGAGAGGGAGTGTGTTTGGTGTTGGTGCGGTTCACATGCGAGAGGGAGTGTGTTTGGTGTTGGTGAGGTTCACATGTAGAGATGGAGTGTGTTTGGTGTTGAGGTTCACATACAGAGAGGGAGTGTGTTTGGTGTTGGTGTGGATCACGTGCACAGAGGGAGTGTGTTTGGTGTTGAGGTTCACATGCACAGAGGGAGTGTGTTTGGTGTTGGTGAGGTTCACATGGAGAGAGGGAGTGTGTTTGGTGTTGGTGAAGGTTCACATGCAGAGAGGGAGTGTGTTTGGTGTTGGTGAAGGTTCACATGCAGAGAGGGAGTGTGTTTGGTGTTGGTGAGGTTCACATGCAGAGAGGGAGTGTGTTTGGCGTTGGTGAGGTTCACATGCAGAGAGGGAGTATGTTTGGTGTTGGTGAGGTTCACATGCAGAGAGGGAGTGTGTTTGGCGTTGGTGTGGTTCACATTGTAGAGATGGAGTTTGTTTGGTGTTAAGGGCAGAGAGGGAGTGTGTTTGGTGTTGGTGTGGTTCACATGCAGAGAGGGAGTGTGTTTGGTGTTGGTGTGGATCACGTGCACAGAGGGAGTGTGTTTGGTGTTGAGGTTCACATGCACAGAGGGAGTGTGTTTGGTGTTGGTGAGGTTCACATGGAGAGAGGGAGTGTGTTTGGTGTTGGTGAAGGTTCACATGCAGAGAGGGAGTGTGTTTGGTGTTGGTGAGGTTCACATGCAGAGAGGGAGTGTGTTTGGTGTTGGTGAGGTTCACATGCAGAGAGGGAGTGTGTTTGGTGTTGGTGAGGTTCACATGGAGAGAGGGAGTGTGTTTGGTGTTGGTGAGGTTCACATGCAGAGAGGGAGTGTGTTTGGTGTTGGTGCGGTTCACATGTGAGAGGGAGTGTGTTTGGTGTTGGTGAGGTTCACATGTAGAGATGGAGTGTGTTTGGTGTTGAGGTTCACATGCAGAGAGGGAGTGTGTTTGGTGTTGGTGAGGTTCACATGCAGAGAGGGAGTGTGTTTGGTGTTGGTGTGGATCACGTGCACAGAGGGAGTGTGTTTGGTGATGAGGTTCACATGCACAGAGGGAGTGTGTTTGGTGTTGGTGAGGTTCACATGGAGAGAGGGAGTGTGTTTGGTGTTGGTGAAGGTTCACATGCAGAGAGGGAGTGTGTTTGGTGTTTGTGAGGTTCACATGCAGAGAGGGAGTGTGTTTGGTGTTGGTGTGATTCACAAGCAGAGAGGGAGTGTGTTTGGTGTTGGTGTGGTTCACATGCAGAGAGGGAGTGTGTTTGGTGTTGGTGAGGTTCACATGCAGAGAGGGAGTGTGTGTTTGGTGTTGGTGTGGTTCACAAGCAGAGAGGGAGTGTGTTGGGCGTTGGTGGGGTTCACATGCACAGAGGGAGTGTGTTTGGTGTTGGTGAGGTTCACATGCACAGAGGGAGTGTGTTTGGTGTTGGTGAAGGTTCACATGCAGAGAGGGAGTGTGTTTGGTGTTGGTGAAGGTTCACATGCAGAGAGGGAGTGTGTTTGGTGTTGGTGAGGTTCACATGCAGAGAGGGAGTGTGTTTGGCGTTGGTGAGGTTCACATGCAGAGAGGGATAATGTTTGGTGTTGGTGAGGTTCACATGCAGAGAGGGAGTGTGTTTGGCGTTGGTGTGGTTCACATTGTAGAGATGGAGTTTGTTTGGTGTTAAGGGCAGAGAGGGAGTGTGTTTGGTGTTGGTGTGGTTCACATGCAGAGAGGGAGTGTGTTTGGTGTTGGTGTGGATCACGTGCACAGAGGGAGTGTGTTTGGTGTTGAGGTTCACATGCACAGAGGGAGTGTGTTTGGTGTTGGTGAGGTTCACATGGAGAGAGGGAGTGTGTTTGGTGTTGGTGAAGGTTCACATGCAGAGAGGGAGTGTGTTTGGTGTTGGTGAGGTTCACATGCAGAGAGGGAGTGTGTTTGGTGTTGGTGAGGTTCACATGCAGAGAGGGAGTGTGTTTGGTGTTGGTGAGGTTCACATGGAGAGAGGGAGTGTGTTTGGTGTTGGTGAGGTTCACATGCAGAGAGGGAGTGTGTTTGGTGTTGGTGCGGTTCACATGCGAGAGGGAGTGTGTTTGGTGTTGGTGAGGTTCACATGTAGAGATGGAGTGTGTTTGGTGTTGAGGTTCACATGCAGAGAGGGAGTGTGTTTGGTGTTGGTGAGGTTCACATGCAGAGAGGGAGTGTGTTTGGTGTTGGTGTGGATCACGTGCACAGAGGGAGTGTGTTTGGTGTTGAGGTTCACATGCACAGAGGGAGTGTGTTTGGTGTTGGTGAGGTTCACATGGAGAGAGGGAGTGTGTTTGGTGTTGGTGAAGGTTCACATGCAGAGAGGGAGTGTGTTTGGTGTTTGTGAGGTTCACATGCAGAGAGGGAGTGTGTTTGGTGTTGGTGTGATTCACAAGCAGAGAGGGAGTGTGTTTGGTGTTGGTGTGGTTCACATGCAGAGAGGGAGTGTGTTTGGTGTTTGTGTGGTTCACATGCAGAGAGGGAGTGTGTTTGGTGTTGGTGAGGTTCACATGCAGAGAGGGAGTGTGTTTGGTGTTGGTGTGGTTCACAAGCAGAGAGGGAGTGTGTTGGGCGTTGGTGGGGTTCACATGCACAGAGGGAGTGTGTTTGGTGTTGGTGAGGTTCACATGCACAGAGGGAGTGTGTTTGGTGTTGGTGAGGTTCACATGCACAGAGGGAGTGTGTTTGGTGTTGGTGAGGTTCACATGCACAGAGGGAGTGTGTTTGGTGTTGGTGAGGTTCACATGCACAGAGGGAGTGTGTTTGGTGTTGGTGAGGTTCACATGTAGAGATGGAGTGTGTTTGGTGTTGAGGTTCACATGCAGAGAGGGAGTGTGTTTGGTGTTGGTGTGGATCACGTGCACAGAGGGAGTGTGTTTGGTGTTGATGTTCACATGCACAGAGGGAGTGTGTTTGGTGTTGGTGAGGTTCACATGGAGAGAGGGAGTGTGTTTGGTGTTGGTGAAGGTTCACATGCAGAGAGGGAGTGTGTTTGGTGTTGGTGAAGGTTCACATGCAGAGAGGGAGTGTGTTTGGTGTTGGTGAGGTTCACATGCAGAGAGGGAGTGTGTTTGGCGTTGGTGAGGTTCACATGCAGAGAGGGAGTATGTTTGGTGTTGGTGAGGTTCACATGCAGAGAGGGAGTGTGTTTGGCGTTGGTGTGGTTCACATTGTAGAGATGGAGTTTGTTTGGTGTTAAGGGCAGAGAGGGAGTGTGTTTGGTGTTGGTGTGGTTCACATGCAGAGAGGGAGTGTGTTTGGTGTTGGTGTGGATCACGTGCACAGAGAGAGTGTGTTTGGTGTTGAGGTTCACATGCACAGAGGGTGTGTGTTTGGTGTTGGTGAGGTTCACATGGAGAGAGGGAGTGTGTTTGGTGTTGGTGAAGGTTCACATGCAGAGAGGGAGTGTGTTTGGTGTTGGTGAGGTTCACATGCAGAGAGGGAGTGTGTTTGGTGTTGGTGAAGGTTCACATGCAGAGAGGGAGTGTGTTTGGTGTTGGTGAGGTTAACATGCGCAGAGGGAGTGTATTTGGTGTTGGTGAGGTTCACATGCACAGAGGGAGTGTGTTTGGCGTTGGTGAGGTTCACATGCCAGAGGGAGTGTGTTTGGTGTTGGTGGGGTTCACATGCAGAGAGGGAGTGTGTTTGGTGTTGGTGAGTTTCACATGCGCAGAGGGAGTGTGTTTGGCATTGGTGGGGTTCACATGCAGAGAGGGAGTGTGTTTGGTGTTGGTGAGGTTCACATGCAGAGAGGGTGTTTGGTGTTGGTGAGGTTAACATGCGCAGAGGGAGTGTGTTTGGTGTTGGTGAGGTTCACATGCAGCGAGGGCGTGTGGTTGGTGTTGAGGTTCACATGCAGAGAGGGAGTGTGTTTGGTGTTGGTGAGGTTCACATGCAGAGGGGAATGTTTTGTGTTGGTGAGGTTCACATGCAGAGAGGGAGTATGTTTGGTGTTGGTGAGGTTCACATGCAGAGAGGGAGTATGTTTGGTGTTGGTGAGGTTCACATGCAGAGAGGGAGTATGTTTGGTGTTGGTGAGGTTCACATGCAGAGAGGGAGTGTGTTTGGCGTTGGTGTGGTTCACATGTAGAAATGGAGTTTGTTTGGTGTTAAGGTTCACATGCAGAGAGGGAGTGTGTTTGGTGTTGGTGTGGTTCACATGCACAGAGGGAGTGTGTTTGGTGTTGGTGAGGTTCATGGAGAGAGGGAGTGTGTTTGGTGTTGGTGAAGGTTCACATGCAGAGAGGGAGTGTGTTTGGTGTTGGTGAGGTTCACATGCAGAGAGGGAGTGTGTTTGGTGTTGGTGTGGTTCACAAGCAGAGAGGGAGTGTGTTTGGTGTTGGTATGGTTCACATGCAGAGAGGGAGTGTGTTTGGTGTTGGTGAGGTTCACATGCAGAGAGGGAGTGTGTTTGGTGTTGGTGTAGTTCACAAGCAGAGAGGGAGTGTGTTGGGCGTTGGTGGGGTTCACATGCACAGAGGGAGTGTGTTTGGTGTTGGTGAGGTTCACATGCACAGAGGGAGTGTGTTTGGTGTTGGTGAGGTTCACATGCACAGAGGGAGTGTGTTTGGTGTTGGTGAGGTTCACATGCACAGAGGGAGTGTGTTTGGTGTTGAGGTTCACATGCACAGAGGGAGTGTGTTTGGTGTTGGTGAGGTTCACATGGAGAGAGGGAGTGTGTTTGGTGTTGGTGAGGTTCACATGCAGAGAGGGGGTATGTTTGGTGTTGGTGAGGTTCACATGCAGCGAGGGAGTGTGTTTGGTGTTGGTGAGGTTCACATGCAGAGAGGGAGTGTGTTTGGCGTTGGGTGGGGTTCACATGCAGAGAGGGAGTGTGTTTGGTGTTGGTGTGGATCACGTGCACAGAGGGAGTGTGTTTGGTGTTGAGGTTCACATGCACAGAGGGAGTGTGTTTGGTGTTGGTGAGGTTCACATGGAGAGAGGGAGTGTGTTTGGTGTTGGTGAGGTTCACATGCAGAGAGGGAGTGTGTTTGGTGTTGGTGAGGTTCACATGCAGAGAGGGAGTATGTTTGGTGTTGGTGAGGTTCACATGCAGAGGGGGAGTGTGTTTGGCGTTGGTGTGGTTCACATGTAGAAATGGAGTTTGTTTGGTGTTAAGGTTCACATGCAGAGAGGGAGTGTGTTTGGTGTTGGTGTGGTTCACATGCAGAGAGGGAGTGTGTTTGGTGTTGGTGTGGATCACGTGCACAGAGGGAGTGTGTTTGGTGTTGAGGTTCACATGCACAGATGGAGTGTGTTTGGTGTTGTTGAGGTTCACATGGAGAGAGGGAGTGTGTTTGGTGTTGGTGAAGGTTCACATGCAGAGAGGGAGTGTGTTTGGTGTTTGTGAGGTTCACATGCAGAGAGGGAGTGTGTTTGGTGTTGGTGTGGTTCACAAGCAGAGAGGGAGTGTGTTTGGTGTTGGTGTGGTTCACATGCAGAGAGGGAGTGTGTTTGGTGTTGGTGAGGTTCACATGCAGAGAGGGAGTGTGTTTGGTGTTGGTGTGGTTCACAAGCAGAGAGGGAGTGTGTTGGGCGTTGGTGGGGTTCACATGCACAGAGGGAGTGTGTTTGGTGTTGGTGAGGTTCACATGCACAGAGGGAGTGTGTTTGGTGTTGGTGAGGTTCACATGCACAGAGGGAGTGTGTTTGGTGTTGGTGAGGTTCACAGAGGGAGTGTGTTTGGTGTTGAGGTTCACATGCACAGAGGGAGTGTGTTTGGTGTTGAGGTTCACATGCACAGAGGGAGTGTGTTTGGTGTTGGTGAGGTTCACATGGAGAGAGGGAGTGTGTTTGGTGTTGGTGAGGTTCACATGCAGAGAGGGAGTATGTTTGGTGTTGGTGAGTTTCACATGCAGCGAGGGAGTGTGTTTGGTGTTGGTGAGGTTCACATGCAGAGAGGGAGTGTGTTGGGCGTTGGGTGGGGTTCACATGCAGAGAGGGAGTGTGTTTGGTGTTGGTGTGGATCACGTGCACAGAGGGAGTGTGTTTGGTGTTGAGGTTCACATGCACAGAGGGAGTGTGTTTGGTGTTGGTGAGGTTCACATGGAGAGAGGGAGTGTGTTTGGTGTTGGTGAGGTTAACATGCAGAGAGGGAGTATGTTTGGTGTTGGTGAGGTTCACATGCAGAGAGGGAGTGTGTTTGGCGTTGGTGTGGTTCACATGTAGAAATGGAGTTTGTTTGGTGTTAAGGTTCACATGCAGAGAGGGAGTGTGTTTGGTGTTGGTGTGGTTCACATGCAGAGAGGGAGTGTGTTTGGTGTTGGTGTGGATCACGTGCACAGAGGGAGTGTGTTTGGTGTTGAGGTTCACATGCACAGAGGGAGTGTGTTTGGTGTTGGTGAGGTTCACATGGAGAGAGGGAGTGTGTTTGGTGTTGGTGAAGGTTCACATGCAGAGAGGGAGTGTGTTTGGTGTTGGTGAGGTTCACATGCAGAGAGGGAGTGTGTTTGGTGTTGGTGTGGTTCACAAGCAGAGAGGGAGTGTGTTTGGTGTTGGTGTGGTTCACATGCAGAGAGGGAGTGTGTTTGGTGTTGGTGAGGTTCACATGCAGAGAGGGAGTGTGTTTGGTGTTGGTGTGGTTCACAAGCAGAGAGGGAGTGTGTTGGGCGTTGGTGGGGTTCACATGCACAGAGGGAGTGTGTTTGGTGTTGGTGAGGTTCACATGCACAGAGGGAGTGTGTTTGGTGTTGGTGAGGTTCACATGCACAGAGGGAGTGTGTTTGGTGTTGGTGAGGTTCACATGCACAGAGGGAGTGTTTTTGGTGTTGGTGAGGTTCACATGCACAGAGGGAGTGTGTTTGGTGTTGGTGAGGTTCACATGCACAGAGGGAGTGTGTTTGGTGTTGAGGTTCACATGCACAGAGGGAGTGTGTTTGGTGTTGGTGCGGTTCACATGCAGAGAGGGAGTGTGTTTGGTGTTGGTGCGGTTCACATGCGAGAGGGAGTGTGTTTGGTGTTGGTGAGGTTCACATGTAGAGATGGAGTGTGTTTGGTGTTGAGGTTCACATGCAGAGAGGGAGTGTGTTTGGTGTTGGTGTGGATCACGTGCACAGAGGGAGTGTGTTTGGTGTTGAGGTTCACATGCACAGAGGGAGTGTGTTTGGTGTTGGTGAGGTTCACATGGAGAGAGGGAGTGTGTTTGGTGTTGGTGAAGGTTCACATGCAGAGAGGGAGTGTGTTTGGTGTTGGTGAAGGTTCACATGCAGAGAGGGAGTGTGTTTGGTGTTGGTGAGGTTCACATGCAGAGAGGGAGTGTGTTTGGCGTTGGTGAGGTTCACATGCAGAGAGGGAGTATGTTTGGTGTTGGTGAGGTTCACATGCAGAGAGGGAGTGTGTTTGGCGTTGGTGTGGTTCACATTGTAGAGATGGAGTTTGTTTGGTGTTAAGGGCAGAGAGGGAGTGTGTTTGGTGTTGGTGTGGTTCACATGCAGAGAGGGAGTGTGTTTGGTGTTGGTGTGGATCACGTGCACAGAGGGAGTGTGTTTGGTGTTGAGGTTCACATGCACAGAGGGAGTGTGTTTGGTGTTGGTGAGGTTCACATGGAGAGAGGGAGTGTGTTTGGTGTTGGTGAAGGTTCACATGCAGAGAGGGAGTGTGTTTGGTGTTGGTGAGGTTCACATGCAGAGAGGGAGTGTGTTTGGTGTTGGTGAGGTTCACATGCAGAGAGGGAGTGTGTTTGGTGTTGGTGAGGTTCACATGGAGAGAGGGAGTGTGTTTGGTGTTGGTGAGGTTCACATGCAGAGAGGGAGTGTGTTTGGTGTTGGTGCGGTTCACATGCGAGAGGGAGTGTGTTTGGTGTTGGTGAGGTTCACATGTAGAGATGGAGTGTGTTTGGTGTTGAGGTTCACATGCAGAGAGGGAGTGTGTTTGGTGTTGGTGAGGTTCACATGCAGAGAGGGAGTGTGTTTGGTGTTGGTGTGGATCACGTGCACAGAGGGAGTGTGTTTGGTGATGAGGTTCACATGCACAGAGGGAGTGTGTTTGGTGTTGGTGAGGTTCACATGGAGAGAGGGAGTGTGTTTGGTGTTGGTGAAGGTTCACATGCAGAGAGGGAGTGTGTTTGGTTTTTGTGAGGTTCACATGCAGAGAGGGAGTGTGTTTGGTGTTGGTGTGATTCACAAGCAGAGAGGGAGTGTGTTTGGTGTTGGTGTGGTTCACATGCAGAGGGGAGTGTGTTTGGTGTTGGTGAGGTTCACATGCAGAGAGGGAGTGTGTGTTTGGTGTTGGTGTGGTTCACAAGCAGAGAGGGAGTGTGTTGGGCGTTGGTGGGGTTCACATGCACAGAGGGAGTGTGTTTGGTGTTGGTGAGGTTCACATGCACAGAGGGAGTGTGTTTGGTGTTGGTGAGGTTCACATGCACAGAGGGAGTGTGTTTGGTGTTGGTGAGGTTCACATGCACAGAGGGAGTGTGTTTGGTGTTGGTGAGGTTCACATGCACAGAGGGAGTGTGTTTGGTGTTGAGGTTCACATGCACAGAGGGAGTGTGTTTGGTGTTGAGGTTCACATGCACAGAGGGAGTGTGTTTGGTGTTGGTGAGGTTCACATGGAGAGAGGGAGTGTGTTTGGTGTTGGTGAGGTTCACATGCAGAGAGGGAGTATGTTTGGTGTTGGTGAGGTTCACATGCAGTGAGGGAGTGTGTTTGGTGTTGAGGTTCACATGCACAGAGGGAGTGTGTTTGGTGTTGGTGAGGTTCACATGCAGAGAGGGAGTGTGTTTGGTGTTGGTGTGGATCACGTGCACAGAGGGAGTGTGTTTGGTGTTGAGGTTCACATGCACAGAGGGAGTGTGTTTGGTGTTGGTGAGGTTCACATGGAGAGAGGGAGTGTGTTTGGTGTTGGTGCGTTTCACATGCAGAGAGGGAGTATGTTTGGTGTTGGTGAGGTTCACATGCAGAGAGGGAGTGTGTTTGGCGTTGGTGTGGTTCACATGTAGAAATGGAGTTTGTTTGGTGTTAAGGTTCACATGCAGAGAGGGAGTGTGTTTGGTGTTGGTGTGGTTCACATGCAGAGAGGGAGTGTGTTTGGTGTTGGTGTGGATCACGTGCACAGAGGGAGTGTGTTTGGTGTTGAGGTTCACATGCAACAGAGGGAGTGTGTTTGGTGTTGGTGAGGTTCACATGGAGAGAGGGAGTGTGTTTGGTGTTGGTGAAGGTTCACATGCAGAGAGGGAGTGTGTTTGGTGTTGGTGAGGTTCACATGCACAGAGGGAGTGTGTTTGGTGTTGGTGTGGTTCACAAGCAGAGAGGGAGTGTGTTTGGTGTTGGTGTGGTTCACATGCAGAGAGGGAGTGTGTTTGGTGTTGGTGAGGTTCACATGCAGAGAGGGAGTGTGTTTGGTGTTGGTGTGGTTCACAAGCAGAGAGGGAGTGTGTTGGGCGTTGGTGGGGTTCACATGCACAGAGGGAGTGTGTTTGGTGTTGGTGAGGTTCACATGCACAGAGGGAGTGTGTTTGGTGTTGGTGAGGTTCACATGCACAGAGGGAGTGTGTTTGGTGTTGGTGAGGTTCACATGCACAGAGGGAGTGTGTTTGGTGTTGGTGAGGTTCACATGCACAGAGGGAGTGTGTTTGGTGTTGGTGAGGTTCACATGTAGAGATGGAGTGTGTTTGGTGTTGAGGTTCACATGCAGAGAGGGAGTGTGTTTGGTGTTGGTGTGGATCACGTGCACAGAGGGAGTGTGTTTGGTGTTGAGGTTCACATGCACAGAGGGAGTGTGTTTGGTGTTGGTGAGGTTCACATGGAGAGAGGGAGTGTGTTTGGTGTTGGTGAAGGTTCACATGCAGAGAGGGAGTGTGTTTGGTGTTGGTGAAGGTTCACATGCAGAGAGGGAGTGTGTTTGGTGTTGGTGAGGTTCACATGGAGAGAGGGAGTGTGTTTGGTGTTGGTGAAGGTTCACATGCAGAGAGGGAGTGTGTTTGGTGTTTGTGAGGTTCACATGCAGAGAGGGAGTGTGTTTGGTGTTGGTGTGGTTCACAAGCAGAGAGGGAGTGTGTTTGGTGTTGGTGTGGTTCACATGCAGAGAGGGAGTGTGTTTGGTGTTGGTGAGGTTCACATGCAGAGAGGGAGTGTGTTTGGTGTTGGTGTGGTTCACAAGCAGAGAGGGAGTGTGTTGGGCGTTGGTGGGGTTCACATGCACAGAGGGAGTGTGTTTGGTGTTGGTGAGGTTCACATGCACAGAGGGAGTGTGTTTGGTGTTGGTGAGGTTCACATGCACAGAGGGAGTGTGTTTGGTGTTGGTGAGGTTCACAGAGGGAGTGTGTTTGGTGTTGAGGTTCACATGCACAGAGGGAGTGTGTTTGGTGTTGAGGTTCACATGCACAGAGGGAGTGTGTTTGGTGTTGGTGAGGTTCACATGGAGAGAGGGAGTGTGTTTGGTGTTGGTGAGGTTCACATGCAGAGAGGGAGTATGTTTGGTGTTGGTGAGTTTCACATGCAGCGAGGGAGTGTGTTTGGTGTTGGTGAGGTTCACATGCAGAGAGGGAGTGTGTTGGGCGTTGGGTGGGGTTCACATGCAGAGAGGGAGTGTGTTTGGTGTTGGTGTGGATCACGTGCACAGAGGGAGTGTGTTTGGTGTTGAGGTTCACATGCACAGAGGGAGTGTGTTTGGTGTTGGTGAGGTTCACATGGAGAGAGGGAGTGTGTTTGGTGTTGGTGAGGTTAACATGCAGAGAGGGAGTATGTTTGGTGTTGGTGAGGTTCACATGCAGAGAGGGAGTGTGTTTGGCGTTGGTGTGGTTCACATGTAGAAATGGAGTTTGTTTGGTGTTAAGGTTCACATGCAGAGAGGGAGTGTGTTTGGTGTTGGTGTGGTTCACATGCAGAGAGGGAGTGTGTTTGGTGTTGGTGTGGATCACGTGCACAGAGGGAGTGTGTTTGGTGTTGAGGTTCACATGCACAGAGGGAGTGTGTTTGGTGTTGGTGAGGTTCACATGGAGAGAGGGAGTGTGTTTGGTGTTGGTGAAGGTTCACATGCAGAGAGGGAGTGTGTTTGGTGTTGGTGAGGTTCACATGCAGAGAGGGAGTGTGTTTGGTGTTGGTGTGGTTCACAAGCAGAGAGGGAGTGTGTTTGGTGTTGGTGTGGTTCACATGCAGAGAGGGAGTGTGTTTGGTGTTGGTGAGGTTCACATGCAGAGAGGGAGTGTGTTTGGTGTTGGTGTGGTTCACAAGCAGAGAGGGAGTGTGTTGGGCGTTGGTGGGGTTCACATGCACAGAGGGAGTGTGTTTGGTGTTGGTGAGGTTCACATGCACAGAGGGAGTGTGTTTGGTGTTGGTGAGGTTCACATGCACAGAGGGAGTGTGTTTGGTGTTGGTGAGGTTCACATGCACAGAGGGAGTGTTTTTGGTGTTGGTGAGGTTCACATGCACAGAGGGAGTGTGTTTGGTGTTGGTGAGGTTCACATGCACAGAGGGAGTGTGTTTGGTGTTGAGGTTCACATGCACAGAGGGAGTGTGTTTGGTGTTGGTGCGGTTCACATGCAGAGAGGGAGTGTGTTTGGTGTTGGTGCGGTTCACATGCGAGAGGGAGTGTGTTTGGTGTTGGTGAGGTTCACATGTAGAGATGGAGTGTGTTTGGTGTTGAGGTTCACATGCAGAGAGGGAGTGTGTTTGGTGTTGGTGTGGATCACGTGCACAGAGGGAGTGTGTTTGGTGTTGAGGTTCACATGCACAGAGGGAGTGTGTTTGGTGTTGGTGAGGTTCACATGGAGAGAGGGAGTGTGTTTGGTGTTGGTGAAGGTTCACATGCAGAGAGGGAGTGTGTTTGGTGTTGGTGAAGGTTCACATGCAGAGAGGGAGTGTGTTTGGTGTTGGTGAGGTTCACATGCAGAGAGGGAGTGTGTTTGGCGTTGGTGAGGTTCACATGCAGAGAGGGAGTATGTTTGGTGTTGGTGAGGTTCACATGCAGAGAGGGAGTGTGTTTGGCGTTGGTGTGGTTCACATTGTAGAGATGGAGTTTGTTTGGTGTTAAGGGCAGAGAGGGAGTGTGTTTGGTGTTGGTGTGGTTCACATGCAGAGAGGGAGTGTGTTTGGTGTTGGTGTGGATCACGTGCACAGAGGGAGTGTGTTTGGTGTTGAGGTTCACATGCACAGAGGGAGTGTGTTTGGTGTTGGTGAGGTTCACATGGAGAGAGGGAGTGTGTTTGGTGTTGGTGAAGGTTCACATGCAGAGAGGGAGTGTGTTTGGTGTTGGTGAGGTTCACATGCAGAGAGGGAGTGTGTTTGGTGTTGGTGAGGTTCACATGCAGAGAGGGAGTGTGTTTGGTGTTGGTGAGGTTCACATGGAGAGAGGGAGTGTGTTTGGTGTTGGTGAGGTTCACATGCAGAGAGGGAGTGTGTTTGGTGTTGGTGCGGTTCACATGCGAGAGGGAGTGTGTTTGGTGTTGGTGAGGTTCACATGTAGAGATGGAGTGTGTTTGGTGTTGAGGTTCACATGCAGAGAGGGAGTGTGTTTGGTGTTGGTGAGGTTCACATGCAGAGAGGGAGTGTGTTTGGTGTTGGTGTGGATCACGTGCACAGAGGGAGTGTGTTTGGTGATGAGGTTCACATGCACAGAGGGAGTGTGTTTGGTGTTGGTGAGGTTCACATGGAGAGAGGGAGTGTGTTTGGTGTTGGTGAAGGTTCACATGCAGAGAGGGAGTGTGTTTGGTGTTTGTGAGGTTCACATGCAGAGAGGGAGTGTGTTTGGTGTTGGTGTGATTCACAAGCAGAGAGGGAGTGTGTTTGGTGTTGGTGTGGTTCACATGCAGAGGGGAGTGTGTTTGGTGTTGGTGAGGTTCACATGCAGAGAGGGAGTGTGTGTTTGGTGTTGGTGTGGTTCACAAGCAGAGAGGGAGTGTGTTGGGCGTTGGTGGGGTTCACATGCACAGAGGGAGTGTGTTTGGTGTTGGTGAGGTTCACATGCACAGAGGGAGTGTGTTTGGTGTTGGTGAGGTTCACATGCACAGAGGGAGTGTGTTTGGTGTTGGTGAGGTTCACATGCACAGAGGGAGTGTGTTTGGTGTTGGTGAGGTTCACATGCACAGAGGGAGTGTGTTTGGTGTTGAGGTTCACATGCACAGAGGGAGTGTGTTTGGTGTTGAGGTTCACATGCACAGAGGGAGTGTGTTTGGTGTTGGTGAGGTTCACATGGAGAGAGGGAGTGTGTTTGGTGTTGGTGAGGTTCACATGCAGAGAGGGAGTATGTTTGGTGTTGGTGAGGTTCACATGCAGTGAGGGAGTGTGTTTGGTGTTGAGGTTCACATGCACAGAGGGAGTGTGTTTGGTGTTGGTGAGGTTCACATGCAGAGAGGGAGTGTGTTTGGTGTTGGTGTGGATCACGTGCACAGAGGGAGTGTGTTTGGTGTTGAGGTTCACATGCACAGAGGGAGTGTGTTTGGTGTTGGTGAGGTTCACATGGAGAGAGGGAGTGTGTTTGGTGTTGGTGCGTTTCACATGCAGAGAGGGAGTATGTTTGGTGTTGGTGAGGTTCACATGCAGAGAGGGAGTGTGTTTGGCGTTGGTGTGGTTCACATGTAGAAATGGAGTTTGTTTGGTGTTAAGGTTCACATGCAGAGAGGGAGTGTGTTTGGTGTTGGTGTGGTTCACATGCAGAGAGGGAGTGTGTTTGGTGTTGGTGTGGATCACGTGCACAGAGGGAGTGTGTTTGGTGTTGAGGTTCACATGCAACAGAGGGAGTGTGTTTGGTGTTGGTGAGGTTCACATGGAGAGAGGGAGTGTGTTTGGTGTTGGTGAAGGTTCACATGCAGAGAGGGAGTGTGTTTGGTGTTGGTGAGGTTCACATGCACAGAGGGAGTGTGTTTGGTGTTGGTGTGGTTCACAAGCAGAGAGGGAGTGTGTTTGGTGTTGGTGTGGTTCACATGCAGAGAGGGAGTGTGTTTGGTGTTGGTGAGGTTCACATGCAGAGAGGGAGTGTGTTTGGTGTTGGTGTGGTTCACAAGCAGAGAGGGAGTGTGTTGGGCGTTGGTGGGGTTCACATGCACAGAGGGAGTGTGTTTGGTGTTGGTGAGGTTCACATGCACAGAGGGAGTGTGTTTGGTGTTGGTGAGGTTCACATGCACAGAGGGAGTGTGTTTGGTGTTGGTGAGGTTCACATGCACAGAGGGAGTGTGTTTGGTGTTGGTGAGGTTCACATGCACAGAGGGAGTGTGTTTGGTGTTGGTGAGGTTCACATGTAGAGATGGAGTGTGTTTGGTGTTGAGGTTCACATGCAGAGAGGGAGTGTGTTTGGTGTTGGTGTGGATCACGTGCACAGAGGGAGTGTGTTTGGTGTTGAGGTTCACATGCACAGAGGGAGTGTGTTTGGTGTTGGTGAGGTTCACATGGAGAGAGGGAGTGTGTTTGGTGTTGGTGAAGGTTCACATGCAGAGAGGGAGTGTGTTTGGTGTTGGTGAAGGTTCACATGCAGAGAGGGAGTGTGTTTGGTGTTGGTGAGGTTCACATGCAGAGAGGGAGTGTGTTTGGCGTTGGTGAGGTTCACATGCAGAGAGGGAGTATGTTTGGTGTTGGTGAGGTTCACATGCAGAGAGGGAGTGTGTTTGGCGTTGGTGTGGTTCACATTGTAGAGATGGAGTTTGTTTGGTGTTAAGGGCAGAGAGGGAGTGTGTTTGGTGTTGGTGTGGTTCACATGCAGAGAGGGAGTGTGTTTGGTGTTGGTGTGGATCACGTGCACAGAGGGAGTGTGTTTGGTGTTGAGGTTCACATGCACAGAGGGAGTGTGTTTGGTGTTGGTGAGGTTCACATGGAGAGAGGGAGTGTGTTTGGTGTTGGTGAAGGTTCACATGCAGAGAGGGAGTGTGTTTGGTGTTGGTGAGGTTCACATGCAGAGAGGGAGTGTGTTTGGTGTTGGTGAGGTTCACATGCAGAGAGGGAGTGTGTTTGGTGTTGGTGAGGTTCACATGGAGAGAGGGAGTGTGTTTGGTGTTGGTGAAGGTTCACATGCAGAGAGGGAGTGTGTTTGGTGTTGGTGAGGTTAACATGCGCAGAGGGAGTGTATTTGGTGTTGGTGAGGTTCACATGCACAGAGGGAGTGTGTTTGGCGTTGGTGAGGTTCACATGCCAGAGGGAGTGTGTTTGGTGTTGGTGGGGTTCACATGCAGAGAGGGAGTGTGTTTGGTGTTGGTGAGTTTCACATGCGCAGAGGGAGTGTGTTTTGCATTGGTGGGGTTCACATGCAGAGAGGGAGTGTGTTTGGTGTTGGTGAGGTTCACATGCAGAGAGGGTGTTTGGTGTTGGTGAGGTTAACATGCGCAGAGGGAGTGTGTTTGGTGTTGGTGAGGTTCACATGCAGCGAGGGCGTGTGGTTGGTGTTGAGGTTCACATGCAGAGAGGGAGTGTGTTTGGTGTTGGTGAGGTTCACATGCAGAGGGGAATGTTTTGTGTTGGTGAGGTTCACATGCAGAGAGGGAGTATGTTTGGTGTTGGTGAGGTTCACATGCAGAGAGGGAGTATGTTTGGTGTTGGTGAGGTTCACATGCAGAGAGGGAGTGTGTTTGGTGTTGGTGAGGTTCACATGCAGAGAGGGAGTATGTTTGGTGTTGGTGAGGTTCACATGCAGAGAGGGAGTGTGTTTGGCGTTGGTGTGGTTCACATGTAGAAATTGAGTTTGTTTGGTGTTAAGGTTCACATGCAGAGAGGGAGTGTGTTTGGTGTTGGTGTGGTTCACATGCAGAGAGGGAGTGTGTTTGGTGTTGGTGTGGATCACGTGCACAGAGGGAGTGTGTTTGGTGTTGAGGTTCACATGCACAGAGGGAGTGTGTTTGGTGTTGGTGAGGTTCATGGAGAGAGGGAGTGTGTTTGGTGTTGGTGAAGGTTCACATGCAGAGAGGGAGTGTGTTTGGTGTTGGTGAGGTTCACATGCAGAGAGGGAGTGTGTTTGGTGTTGGTGTGGTTCACAAGCAGAGAGGGAGTGTGTTTGGTGTTGGTGTGGTTCACATGCAGAGAGGGAGTGTGTTTGGTGTTGGTGAGGTTCACATGCAGAGAGGGAGTGTGTTTGGTGTTGGTGTGGTTCACAAGCAGAGAGGGAGTGTGTTGGGCGTTGGTGGGGTTCACATGCACAGAGGGAGTGTGTTTGGTGTTGGTGAGGTTCACATGCACAGAGGGAGTGTGTTTGGTGTTGGTGAGGTTCACATGCACAGAGGGAGTGTGTTTGGTGTTGGTGAGGTTCACATGCACAGAGGGAGTGTGTTTGGTGTTGAGGTTCACATGCACAGAGGGAGTGTGTTTGGTGTTGGTGAGGTTCACATGGAGAGAGGGAGTGTGTTTGGTGTTGGTGAGGTTCACATGCAGAGAGGGAGTATGTTTGGTGTTGGTGAGGTTCACATGCAGCGAGGGAGTGTGTTTGGTGTTGGTGAGGTTCACATGCAGAGAGGGAGTGTGTTTGGCGTTGGGTGGGGTTCACATGCAGAGAGGGAGTGTGTTTGGTGTTGGTGTGGATCACGTGCACAGAGGGAGTGTGTTTGGTGTTGAGGTTCACATGCACAGAGGGAGTGTGTTTGGTGTTGGTGAGGTTCACATGGAGAGAGGGAGTGTGTTTGGTGTTGGTGAGGTTCACATGCAGAGAGGGAGTGTGTTTGGTGTTGGTGAGGTTCACATGCAGAGAGGGAGTATGTTTGGTGTTGGTGAGGTTCACATGCAGAGAGGGAGTGTGTTTGGCGTTGGTGTGGTTCACATGTAGAAATGGAGTTTGTTTGGTGTTAAGGTTCACATGCAGAGAGGGAGTGTGTTTGGTGTTGGTGTGGTTCACATGCAGAGAGGGAGTGTGTTTGGTGTTGGTGTGGATCACGTGCACAGAGGGAGTGTGTTTGGTGTTGAGGTTCACATGCACAGAGGGAGTGTGTTTGGTGTTGGTGAGGTTCACATGGAGAGAGGGAGTGTGTTTGGTGTTGGTGAAGGTTCACATGCAGAGAGGGAGTGTGTTTGGTGTTGGTGAAGGTTCACATGCAGAGAGGGAGTGTGTTTGGTGTTGGTGAGGTTCACATGCAGAGAGGGAGTGTGTTTGGCGTTGGTGAGGTTCACATGCAGAGAGGGATAATGTTTGGTGTTGGTGAGGTTCACATGCAGAGAGGGAGTGTGTTTGGCGTTGGTGTGGTTCACATTGTAGAGATGGAGTTTGTTTGGTGTTAAGGGCAGAGAGGGAGTGTGTTTGGTGTTGGTGTGGTTCACATGCAGAGAGGGAGTGTGTTTGGTGTTGGTGTGGATCACGTGCACAGAGGGAGTGTGTTTGGTGTTGAGGTTCACATGCACAGAGGGAGTGTGTTTGGTGTTGGTGAGGTTCACATGGAGAGAGGGAGTGTGTTTGGTGTTGGTGAAGGTTCACATGCAGAGAGGGAGTGTGTTTGGTGTTGGTGAGGTTCACATGCAGAGAGGGAGTGTGTTTGGTGTTGGTGAGGTTCACATGCAGAGAGGGAGTGTGTTTGGTGTTGGTGAGGTTCACATGGAGAGAGGGAGTGTGTTTGGTGTTGGTGAGGTTCACATGCAGAGAGGGAGTGTGTTTGGTGTTGGTGCGGTTCACATGCGAGAGGGAGTGTGTTTGGTGTTGGTGAGGTTCACATGTAGAGATGGAGTGTGTTTGGTGTTGAGGTTCACATGCAGAGAGGGAGTGTGTTTGGTGTTGGTGAGGTTCACATGCAGAGAGGGAGTGTGTTTGGTGTTGGTGTGGATCACGTGCACAGAGGGAGTGTGTTTGGTGTTGAGGTTCACATGCACAGAGGGAGTGTGTTTGGTGTTGGTGAGGTTCACATGGAGAGAGGGAGTGTGTTTGGTGTTGGTGAAGGTTCACATGCAGAGAGGGAGTGTGTTTGGTGTTTGTGAGGTTCACATGCAGAGAGGGAGTGTGTTTGGTGTTGGTGTGATTCACAAGCAGAGAGGGAGTGTGTTTGGTGTTGGTGTGGTTCACATGCAGAGAGGGAGTGTGTTTGGTGTTTGTGTGGTTCACATGCAGAGAGGGAGTGTGTTTGGTGTTGGTGAGGTTCACATGCAGAGAGGGAGTGTGTTTGGTGTTGGTGTGGTTCACAAGCAGAGAGGGAGTGTGTTGGGCGTTGGTGGGGTTCACATGCACAGAGGGAGTGTGTTTGGTGTTGGTGAGGTTCACATGCACAGAGGGAGTGTGTTTGGTGTTGGTGAGGTTCACATGCACAGAGGGAGTGTGTTTGGTGTTGGTGAGGTTCACATGCACAGAGGGAGTGTGTTTGGTGTTGGTGAGGTTCACATGCACAGAGGGAGTGTGTTTGGTGTTGGTGAGGTTCACATGTAGAGATGGAGTGTGTTTGGTGTTGAGGTTCACATGCAGAGAGGGAGTGTGTTTGGTGTTGGTGTGGATCACGTGCACAGAGGGAGTGTGTTTGGTGTTGAGGTTCACATGCACAGAGGGAGTGTGTTTGGTGTTGGTGAGGTTCACATGGAGAGAGGGAGTGTGTTTGGTGTTGGTGAGGTTCACATGCAGAGAGCGAGTGTGTTTGGTGTTGGTGAGGTTCACATGCAGAGAGGGAGTGTGTTTGGTGTTGGTGCGGTTCACATGCGAGAGGGAGTGTGTTTGGTGTTGGTGAGGTTCACATGCAGAGAGGGAGTGTGTTTGGTGTTGGTGAGGTTCACATTGTAGAGATGGAGTTTGTTTGGTGTTAAGGGCAGAGAGGGAGTGTGTTTGGTGTTGGTGTGGATCACGTGCACAGAGGGAGTGTGTTTGGTGTTGAGGTTCACATGCACAGAGGGAGTGTGTTTGGTGTTGGTGAGGTTCACATGGAGAGAGGGAGTGTGTTTGGTGTTGGTGAAGGTTCACATGCAGAGAGGGAGTGTGTTTGGTGTTTGTGAGGTTCACATGCAGAGAGGGAGTGTGTTTGGTGTTGGTGTGATTCACAAGCAGAGAGGGAGTGTGTTTGGTGTTGGTGTGGTTCACATGCAGAGAGGGAGTGTGTTTGGTGTTTGTGTGGTTCACATGCAGAGAGGGAGTGTGTTTGGTGTTGGTGAGGTTCACATGCAGAGAGGGAGTGTGTTTGGTGTTGGTGTGGTTCACAAGCAGAGAGGGAGTGTGTTGGGCGTTGGTGGGGTTCACATGCACAGAGGGAGTGTGTTTGGTGTTGGTGAGGTTCACATGCACAGAGGGAGTGTGTTTGGTGTTGGTGAGGTTCACATGCACAGAGGGAGTGTGTTTGGTGTTGGTGAGGTTCACATGCACAGAGGGAGTGTGTTTGGTGTTGGTGAGGTTCACATGCACAGAGGGAGTGTGTTTGGTGTTGGTGAGGTTCACATGTAGAGATGGAGTGTGTTTGGTGTTGAGGTTCACATGCAGAGAGGGAGTGTGTTTGGTGTTGGTGTGGATCACGTGCACAGAGGGAGTGTGTTTGGTGTTGAGGTTCACATGCACAGAGGGAGTGTGTTTGGTGTTGGTGAGGTTCACATGGAGAGAGGGAGTGTGTTTGGTGTTGGTGAAGGTTCACATGCAGAGAGGGAGTGTGTTTGGTGTTGGTGAAGGTTCACATGCAGAGAGGGAGTGTGTTTGGTGTTGGTGAGGTTCACATGCAGAGAGGGAGTGTGTTTGGCGTTGGTGAGGTTCACATGCAGAGAGGGAGTATGTTTGGTGTTGGTGAGGTTCACATGCAGAGAGGGAGTGTGTTTGGCGTTGGTGTGGTTCACATTGTAGAGATGGAGTTTGTTTGGTGTTAAGGGCAGAGAGGGAGTGTGTTTGGTGTTGGTGTGGTTCACATGCAGAGAGGGAGTGTGTTTGGTGTTGGTGTGGATCACGTGCACAGAGAGAGTGTGTTTGGTGTTGAGGTTCACATGCACAGAGGGTGTGTGTTTGGTGTTGGTGAGGTTCACATGGAGAGAGGGAGTGTGTTTGGTGTTGGTGAAGGTTCACATGCAGAGAGGGAGTATGTTTGGTGTTGGTGAGGTTCACATGCAGAGAGGGAGTGTGTTTGGTGTTGGTGAAGGTTCACATGCAGAGAGGGAGTGTGTTTGGTGTTGGTGAGGTTAACATGCGCAGAGGGAGTGTATTTGGTGTTGGTGAGGTTCACATGCACAGAGGGAGTGTGTTTGGCGTTGGTGAGGTTCACATGCCAGAGGGAGTGTGTTTGGTGTTGGTGGGGTTCACATGCAGAGAGGGAGTGTGTTTGGTGTTGGTGAGTTTCACATGCGCAGAGGGAGTGTGTTTGGCATTGGTGGGGTTCACATGCAGAGAGGGAGTGTGTTTGGTGTTGGTGAGGTTCACATGCAGAGAGGGTGTTTGGTGTTGGTGAGGTTAACATGCGCAGAGGGAGTGTGTTTGGTGTTGGTGAGGTTCACATGCAGCGAGGGCGTGTGGTTGGTGTTGAGGTTCACATGCAGAGAGGGAGTGTGTTTGGTGTTGGTGAGGTTCACATGCAGAGGGGAATGTTTTGTGTTGGTGAGGTTCACATGCAGAGAGGGAGTATGTTTGGTGTTGGTGAGGTTCACATGCAGAGAGGGAGTATGTTTGGTGTTGGTGAGGTTCACATGCAGAGAGGGAGTATGTTTGGTGTTGGTGAGGTTCACATGCAGAGAGGGAGTGTGTTTGGCGTTGGTGTGGTTCACATGTAGAAATGGAGTTTGTTTGGTGTTAAGGTTCACATGCAGAGAGGGAGTGTGTTTGGTGTTGGTGTGGTTCACATGCACAGAGGGAGTGTGTTTGGTGTTGGTGAGGTTCATGGAGAGAGGGAGTGTGTTTGGTGTTGGTGAAGGTTCACATGCAGAGAGGGAGTGTGTTTGGTGTTGGTGAGGTTCACATGCAGAGAGGGAGTGTGTTTGGTGTTGGTGTGGTTCACAAGCAGAGAGGGAGTGTGTTTGGTGTTGGTATGGTTCACATGCAGAGAGGGAGTGTGTTTGGTGTTGGTGAGGTTCACATGCAGAGAGGGAGTGTGTTTGGTGTTGGTGTAGTTCACAAGCAGAGAGGGAGTGTGTTAGGCGTTGGTGGGGTTCACATGCACAGAGGGAGTGTGTTTGGTGTTGGTGAGGTTCACATGCACAGAGGGAGTGTGTTTGGTGTTGGTGAGGTTCACATGCACAGAGGGAGTGTGTTTGGTGTTGGTGAGGTTCACATGCACAGAGGGAGTGTGTTTGGTGTTGAGGTTCACATGCACAGAGGGAGTGTGTTTGGTGTTGGTGAGGTTCACATGGAGAGAGGGAGTGTGTTTGGTGTTGGTGAGGTTCACATGCAGAGAGGGGGTATGTTTGGTGTTGGTGAGGTTCACATGCAGCGAGGGAGTGTGTTTGGTGTTGGTGAGGTTCACATGCAGAGAGGGAGTGTGTTTGGCGTTGGGTGGGGTTCACATGCAGAGAGGGAGTGTGTTTGGTGTTGGTGTGGATCACGTGCACAGAGGGAGTGTGTTTGGTGTTGAGGTTCACATGCACAGAGGGAGTGTGTTTGGTGTTGGTGAGGTTCACATGGAGAGAGGGAGTGTGTTTGGTGTTGGTGAGGTTCACATGCAGAGAGGGAGTGTGTTTGGTGTTGGTGAGGTTCACATGCAGAGAGGGAGTATGTTTGGTGTTGGTGAGGTTCACATGCAGAGGGGGAGTGTGTTTGGCGTTGGTGTGGTTCACATGTAGAAATGGAGTTTGTTTGGTGTTAAGGTTCACATGCAGAGAGGGAGTGTGTTTGGTGTTGGTGTGGTTCACATGCAGAGAGGGAGTGTGTTTGGTGTTGGTGTGGATCACGTGCACAGAGGGAGTGTGTTTGGTGTTGAGGTTCACATGCACAGAGGGAGTGTGTTTGGTGTTGGTGAGGTTCACATGGAGAGAGGGAGTGTGTTTGGTGTTGGTGAAGGTTCACATGCAGAGAGGGAGTGTGTTTGGTGTTTGTGAGGTTCACATGCAGAGAGGGAGTGTGTTTGGTGTTGGTGTGGTTCACAAGCAGAGAGGGAGTGTGTTTGGTGTTGGTGTGGTTCACATGCAGAGAGGGAGTGTGTTTGGTGTTGGTGAGGTTCACATGCAGAGAGGGAGTGTGTTTGGTGTTGGTGTGGTTCACAAGCAGAGAGGGAGTGTGTTGGGCGTTGGTGGGGTTCACATGCACAGAGGGAGTGTGTTTGGTGTTGGTGAGGTTCACATGCACAGAGGGAGTGTGTTTGGTGTTGGTGAGGTTCACATGCACAGAGGGAGTGTGTTTGGTGTTGGTGAGGTTCACAGAGGGAGTGTGTTTGGTGTTGAGGTTCACATGCACAGAGGGAGTGTGTTTGGTGTTGAGGTTCACATGCACAGAGGGAGTGTGTTTGGTGTTGGTGAGGTTCACATGGAGAGAGGGAGTGTGTTTGGTGTTGGTGAGGTTCACATGCAGAGAGGGAGTATGTTTGGTGTTGGTGAGGTTCACATGCAGCGAGGGAGTGTGTTTGGTGTTGGTGAGGTTCACATGCAGAGAGGGAGTGTGTTGGGCGTTGGGTGGGGTTCACATGCAGAGAGGGAGTGTGTTTGGTGTTGGTGTGGATCACGTGCACAGAGGGAGTGTGTTTGGTGTTGAGGTTCACATGCACAGAGGGAGTGTGTTTGGTGTTGGTGAGGTTCACATGGAGAGAGGGAGTGTGTTTGGTGTTGGTGAGGTTAACATGCAGAGAGGGAGTATGTTTGGTGTTGGTGAGGTTCACATGCAGAGAGGGAGTGTGTTTGGCGTTGGTGTGGTTCACATGTAGAAATGGAGTTTGTTTGGTGTTAAGGTTCACATGCAGAGAGGGAGTGTGTTTGGTGTTGGTGTGGTTCACATGCAGAGAGGGAGTGTGTTTGGTGTTGGTGTGGATCACGTGCACAGAGGGAGTGTGTTTGGTGTTGAGGTTCACATGCACAGAGGGAGTGTGTTTGGTGTTGGTGAGGTTCACATGGAGAGAGGGAGTGTGTTTGGTGTTGGTGAAGGTTCACATGCAGAGAGGGAGTGTGTTTGGTGTTGGTGAGGTTCACATGCAGAGAGGGAGTGTGTTTGGTGTTGGTGTGGTTCACAAGCAGAGAGGGAGTGTGTTTGGTGTTGGTGTGGTTCACATGCAGAGAGGGAGTGTGTTTGGTGTTGGTGAGGTTCACATGCAGAGAGGGAGTGTGTTTGGTGTTGGTGTGGTTCACAAGCAGAGAGGGAGTGTGTTGGGCGTTGGTGGGGTTCACATGCACAGAGGGAGTGTGTTTGGTGTTGGTGAGGTTCACATGCACAGAGGGAGTGTGTTTGGTGTTGGTGAGGTTCACATGCACAGAGGGAGTGTGTTTGGTGTTGGTGAGGTTCACATGCACAGAGGGAGTGTTTTTGGTGTTGGTGAGGTTCACATGCACAGAGGGAGTGTGTTTGGTGTTGGTGAGGTTCACATGCACAGAGGGAGTGTGTTTGGTGTTGAGGTTCACATGCACAGAGGGAGTGTGTTTGGTGTTGGTGCGGTTCACATGCAGAGAGGGAGTGTGTTTGGTGTTGGTGCGGTTCACATGCGAGAGGGAGTGTGTTTGGTGTTGGTGAGGTTCACATGTAGAGATGGAGTGTGTTTGGTGTTGAGGTTCACATGCAGAGAGGGAGTGTGTTTGGTGTTGGTGTGGATCACGTGCACAGAGGGAGTGTGTTTGGTGTTGAGGTTCACATGCACAGAGGGAGTGTGTTTGGTGTTGGTGAGGTTCACATGGAGAGAGGGAGTGTGTTTGGTGTTGGTGAAGGTTCACATGCAGAGAGGGAGTGTGTTTGGTGTTGGTGAAGGTTCACATGCAGAGAGGGAGTGTGTTTGGTGTTGGTGAGGTTCACATGCAGAGAGGGAGTGTGTTTGGCGTTGGTGAGGTTCACATGCAGAGAGGGAGTATGTTTGGTGTTGGTGAGGTTCACATGCAGAGAGGGAGTGTGTTTGGCGTTGGTGTGGTTCACATTGTAGAGATGGAGTTTGTTTGGTGTTAAGGGCAGAGAGGGAGTGTGTTTGGTGTTGGTGTGGTTCACATGCAGAGAGGGAGTGTGTTTGGTGTTGGTGTGGATCACGTGCACAGAGGGAGTGTGTTTGGTGTTGAGGTTCACATGCACAGAGGGAGTGTGTTTGGTGTTGGTGAGGTTCACATGGAGAGAGGGAGTGTGTTTGGTGTTGGTGAAGGTTCACATGCAGAGAGGGAGTGTGTTTGGTGTTGGTGAGGTTCACATGCAGAGAGGGAGTGTGTTTGGTGTTGGTGAGGTTCACATGCAGAGAGGGAGTGTGTTTGGTGTTGGTGAGGTTCACATGGAGAGAGGGAGTGTGTTTGGTGTTGGTGAGGTTCACATGCAGAGAGGGAGTGTGTTTGGTGTTGGTGCGGTTCACATGCGAGAGGGAGTGTGTTTGGTGTTGGTGAGGTTCACATGTAGAGATGGAGTGTGTTTGGTGTTGAGGTTCACATGCAGAGAGGGAGTGTGTTTGGTGTTGGTGAGGTTCACATGCAGAGAGGGAGTGTGTTTGGTGTTGGTGTGGATCACGTGCACAGAGGGAGTGTGTTTGGTGATGAGGTTCACATGCACAGAGGGAGTGTGTTTGGTGTTGGTGAGGTTCACATGGAGAGAGGGAGTGTGTTTGGTGTTGGTGAAGGTTCACATGCAGAGAGGGAGTGTGTTTGGTGTTTGTGAGGTTCACATGCAGAGAGGGAGTGTGTTTGGTGTTGGTGTGATTCACAAGCAGAGAGGGAGTGTGTTTGGTGTTGGTGTGGTTCACATGCAGAGGGGAGTGTGTTTGGTGTTGGTGAGGTTCACATGCAGAGAGGGAGTGTGTGTTTGGTGTTGGTGTGGTTCACAAGCAGAGAGGGAGTGTGTTGGGCGTTGGTGGGGTTCACATGCACAGAGGGAGTGTGTTTGGTGTTGGTGAGGTTCACATGCACAGAGGGAGTGTGTTTGGTGTTGGTGAGGTTCACATGCACAGAGGGAGTGTGTTTGGTGTTGGTGAGGTTCACATGCACAGAGGGAGTGTGTTTGGTGTTGGTGAGGTTCACATGCACAGAGGGAGTGTGTTTGGTGTTGAGGTTCACATGCACAGAGGGAGTGTGTTTGGTGTTGAGGTTCACATGCACAGAGGGAGTGTGTTTGGTGTTGGTGAGGTTCACATGGAGAGAGGGAGTGTGTTTGGTGTTGGTGAGGTTCACATGCAGAGAGGGAGTATGTTTGGTGTTGGTGAGGTTCACATGCAGTGAGGGAGTGTGTTTGGTGTTGAGGTTCACATGCACAGAGGGAGTGTGTTTGGTGTTGGTGAGGTTCACATGCAGAGAGGGAGTGTGTTTGGTGTTGGTGTGGATCACGTGCACAGAGGGAGTGTGTTTGGTGTTGAGGTTCACATGCACAGAGGGAGTGTGTTTGGTGTTGGTGAGGTTCACATGGAGAGAGGGAGTGTGTTTGGTGTTGGTGCGTTTCACATGCAGAGAGGGAGTATGTTTGGTGTTGGTGAGGTTCACATGCAGAGAGGGAGTGTGTTTGGCGTTGGTGTGGTTCACATGTAGAAATGGAGTTTGTTTGGTGTTAAGGTTCACATGCAGAGAGGGAGTGTGTTTGGTGTTGGTGTGGTTCACATGCAGAGAGGGAGTGTGTTTGGTGTTGGTGTGGATCACGTGCACAGAGGGAGTGTGTTTGGTGTTGAGGTTCACATGCAACAGAGGGAGTGTGTTTGGTGTTGGTGAGGTTCACATGGAGAGAGGGAGTGTGTTTGGTGTTGGTGAAGGTTCACATGCAGAGAGGGAGTGTGTTTGGTGTTGGTGAGGTTCACATGCACAGAGGGAGTGTGTTTGGTGTTGGTGTGGTTCACAAGCAGAGAGGGAGTGTGTTTGGTGTTGGTGTGGTTCACATGCAGAGAGGGAGTGTGTTTGGTGTTGGTGAGGTTCACATGCAGAGAGGGAGTGTGTTTGGTGTTGGTGTGGTTCACAAGCAGAGAGGGAGTGTGTTGGGCGTTGGTGGGGTTCACATGCACAGAGGGAGTGTGTTTGGTGTTGGTGAGGTTCACATGCACAGAGGGAGTGTGTTTGGTGTTGGTGAGGTTCACATGCACAGAGGGAGTGTGTTTGGTGTTGGTGAGGTTCACATGCACAGAGGGAGTGTGTTTGGTGTTGGTGAGGTTCACATGCACAGAGGGAGTGTGTTTGGTGTTGGTGAGGTTCACATGTAGAGATGGAGTGTGTTTGGTGTTGAGGTTCACATGCAGAGAGGGAGTGTGTTTGGTGTTGGTGTGGATCACGTGCACAGAGGGAGTGTGTTTGGTGTTGAGGTTCACATGCACAGAGGGAGTGTGTTTGGTGTTGGTGAGGTTCACATGGAGAGAGGGAGTGTGTTTGGTGTTGGTGAAGGTTCACATGCAGAGAGGGAGTGTGTTTGGTGTTGGTGAAGGTTCACATGCAGAGAGGGAGTGTGTTTGGTGTTGGTGAGGTTCACATGCAGAGAGGGAGTGTGTTTGGCGTTGGTGAGGTTCACATGCAGAGAGGGAGTATGTTTGGTGTTGGTGAGGTTCACATGCAGAGAGGGAGTGTGTTTGGCGTTGGTGTGGTTCACATTGTAGAGATGGAGTTTGTTTGGTGTTAAGGGCAGAGAGGGAGTGTGTTTGGTGTTGGTGTGGTTCACATGCAGAGAGGGAGTGTGTTTGGTGTTGGTGTGGATCACGTGCACAGAGGGAGTGTGTTTGGTGTTGAGGTTCACATGCACAGAGGGAGTGTGTTTGGTGTTGGTGAGGTTCACATGGAGAGAGGGAGTGTGTTTGGTGTTGGTGAAGGTTCACATGCAGAGAGGGAGTGTGTTTGGTGTTGGTGAGGTTCACATGCAGAGAGGGAGTGTGTTTGGTGTTGGTGAGGTTCACATGCAGAGAGGGAGTGTGTTTGGTGTTGGTGAGGTTCACATGGAGAGAGGGAGTGTGTTTGGTGTTGGTGAAGGTTCACATGCAGAGAGGGAGTGTGTTTGGTGTTGGTGAGGTTAACATGCGCAGAGGGAGTGTATTTGGTGTTGGTGAGGTTCACATGCACAGAGGGAGTGTGTTTGGCGTTGGTGAGGTTCACATGCCAGAGGGAGTGTGTTTGGTGTTGGTGGGGTTCACATGCAGAGAGGGAGTGTGTTTGGTGTTGGTGAGTTTCACATGCGCAGAGGGAGTGTGTTTTGCATTGGTGGGGTTCACATGCAGAGAGGGAGTGTGTTTGGTGTTGGTGAGGTTCACATGCAGAGAGGGTGTTTGGTGTTGGTGAGGTTAACATGCGCAGAGGGAGTGTGTTTGGTGTTGGTGAG
The DNA here is from genome assembly GCF_902713425.1 of Acipenser ruthenus. Taxonomy (NCBI): domain Eukaryota; kingdom Metazoa; phylum Chordata; class Actinopteri; order Acipenseriformes; family Acipenseridae; genus Acipenser; species Acipenser ruthenus. The sequence goes on from NW_026707942.1 coordinate 152,543, forward strand.
GTTCACATGCAGCGAGGGCGTGTGGTTGGTGTTGAGGTTCACATGCAGAGAGGGAGTGTGTTTGGTGTTGGTGAGGTTCACATGCAGAGGGGAATGTTTTGTGTTGGTGAGGTTCACATGCAGAGAGGGAGTATGTTTGGTGTTGGTGAGGTTCACATGCAGAGAGGGAGTATGTTTGGTGTTGGTGAGGTTCACATGCAGAGAGGGAGTGTGTTTGGTGTTGGTGAGGTTCACATGCAGAGAGGGAGTATGTTTGGTGTTGGTGAGGTTCACATGCAGAGAGGGAGTGTGTTTGGCGTTGGTGTGGTTCACATGTAGAAATGGAGTTTGTTTGGTGTTAAGGTTCACATGCAGAGAGGGAGTGTGTTTGGTGTTGGTGTGGTTCACATGCAGAGAGGGAGTGTGTTTGGTGTTGGTGTGGATCACGTGCACAGAGGGAGTGTGTTTGGTGTTGAGGTTCACATGCACAGAGGGAGTGTGTTTGGTGTTGGTGAGGTTCATGGAGAGAGGGAGTGTGTTTGGTGTTGGTGAAGGTTCACATGCAGAGAGGGAGTGTGTTTGGTGTTGGTGAGGTTCACATGCAGAGAGGGAGTGTGTTTGGTGTTGGTGTGGTTCACAAGCAGAGAGGGAGTGTGTTTGGTGTTGGTGTGGTTCACATGCAGAGAGGGAGTGTGTTTGGTGTTGGTGAGGTTCACATGCAGAGAGGGAGTGTGTTTGGTGTTATTGTGGTTCACAAGCAGAGAGGGAGTGTGTTGGGCGTTGGTGGGGTTCACATGCACAGAGGGAGTGTGTTTGGTGTTGGTGAGGTTCACATGCACAGAGGGAGTGTGTTTGGTGTTGGTGAGGTTCACATGCACAGAGGGAGTGTGTTTGGTGTTGGTGAGGTTCACATGCACAGAGGGAGTGTGTTTGGTGTTGGTGAGGTTCACATGGAGAGAGGGAGTGTGTTTGGTGTTGGTGAGGTTCACATGCAGAGAGGGAGTATATTTGGTGTTGGTGAGGTTCACATGCAGCGAGGGAGTGTGTTTGGTGTTGGTGAGGTTCACATGCAGAGAGGGAGTGTGTTTGGCGTTGGGTGGGGTTCACATGCAGAGAGGGAGTGTGTTTGGTGTTGGTGTGGTTCACATGCAGAGAGGGAGTGTGTTTGGTGTTGGTGTGGATCACGTGCACAGAGGGAGTGTGTTTGGTGTTGAGGTTCACATGCACAGAGGGAGTGTGTTTGGTGTTGGTGAGGTTCACATGGAGAGAGGGAGTGTGTTTGGTGTTGGTGAGGTTCACATGCAGAGAGGGAGTGTGTTTGGTGTTGGTGAGGTTCACATGCAGAGAGGGAGTGTGTTTGGCGTTGGGTGGGGTTCACATGCAGAGAGGGAGTGTGTTTGGTGTTGGTGTGGTTCACATGCAGAGAGGGAGTGTGTTTGGTGTTGGTGTGGATCACGTGCACAGAGGGAGTGTGTTTGGTGTTGAGGTTCACATGCACAGAGGGAGTGTGTTTGGTGTTGGTGAGGTTCACATGGAGAGAGGGAGTGTGTTTGGTGTTGGTGAGGTTCACATGCAGAGAGGGAGTGTGTTTGGTGTTGGTGAGGTTCACATGCAGAGAGGGAGTATGTTTGGTGTTGGTGAGGTTCACATGCAGGGAGGGAGTGTGTTTGGCGTTGGTGTGGTTCACATGTAGAAATGGAGTTTGTTTGGTGTTAAGGTTCACATGCAGAGAGGGAGTGTGTTTGGTGTTGGTGTGGTTCACATGCAGAGAGGGAGTGTGTTTGGTGTTGGTGTGGATCACGTGCACAGAGGGAGTGTGTTTGGTGTTGAGGTTCACATGCACAGAGGGAGTGTGTTTGGTGTTGGTGAGGTTCACATGGAGAGAGGGAGTGTGTTTGGTGTTGGTGAAGGTTCACATGCAGAGAGGGAGTGTGTTTGGTGTTGGTGAAGGTTCACATGCAGAGAGGGAGTGTGTTTGGTGTTGGTGAGGTTCACATGCAGAGAGGGAGTGTGTTTGGCGTTGGTGAGGTTCACATGCAGAGAGGGATAATGTTTGGTGTTGGTGAGGTTCACATGCAGAGAGGGAGTGTGTTTGGCGTTGGTGTGGTTCACATTGTAGAGATGGAGTTTGTTTGGTGTTAAGGGCAGAGAGGGAGTGTGTTTGGTGTTGGTGTGGTTCACATGCAGAGAGGGAGTGTGTTTGGTGTTGGTGTGGATCACGTGCACAGAGGGAGTGTGTTTGGTGTTGAGGTTCACATGCACAGAGGGAGTGTGTTTGGTGTTGGTGAGGTTCACATGGAGAGAGGGAGTGTGTTTGGTGTTGGTGAAGGTTCACATGCAGAGAGGGAGTGTGTTTGGTGTTGGTGAGGTTCACATGCAGAGAGGGAGTGTGTTTGGTGTTGGTGAGGTTCACATGCAGAGAGGGAGTGTGTTTGGTGTTGGTGAGGTTCACATGGAGAGAGGGAGTGTGTTTGGTGTTGGTGAGGTTCACATGCAGAGAGGGAGTGTGTTTGGTGTTGGTGCGGTTCACATGCGAGAGGGAGTGTGTTTGGTGTTGGTGAGGTTCACATGTAGAGATGGAGTGTGTTTGGTGTTGAGGTTCACATGCAGAGAGGGAGTGTGTTTGGTGTTGGTGAGGTTCACATGCAGAGAGGGAGTGTGTTTGGTGTTGGTGTGGATCACGTGCACAGAGGGAGTGTGTTTGGTGTTGAGGTTCACATGCACAGAGGGAGTGTGTTTGGTGTTGGTGAGGTTCACATGGAGAGAGGGAGTGTGTTTGGTGTTGGTGAAGGTTCACATGCAGAGAGGGAGTGTGTTTGGTGTTTGTGAGGTTCACATGCAGAGAGGGAGTGTGTTTGGTGTTGGTGTGATTCACAAGCAGAGAGGGAGTGTGTTTGGTGTTGGTGTGGTTCACATGCAGAGAGGGAGTGTGTTTGGTGTTTGTGTGGTTCACATGCAGAGAGGGAGTGTGTTTGGTGTTGGTGAGGTTCACATGCAGAGAGGGAGTGTGTTTGGTGTTGGTGAGGTTCACATGCACAGAGGGAGTGTGTTTGGTGTTGGTGAGGTTCACATGCACAGAGGGAGTGTGTTTGGTGTTGGTGAGGTTCACATGCACAGAGGGAGTGTGTTTGGTGTTGGTGAGGTTCACATGCACAGAGGGAGTGTGTTTGGTGTTGGTGAGGTTCACATGCACAGAGGGAGTGTGTTTGGTGTTGGTGAGGTTCACATGCACAGAGGGAGTGTGTTTGGTGTTGGTGAGGTTCACATGTAGAGATGGAGTGTGTTTGGTGTTGAGGTTCACATGCAGAGAGGGAGTGTGTTTGGTGTTGGTGTGGATCACGTGCACAGAGGGAGTGTGTTTGGTGTTGAGGTTCACATGCACAGAGGGAGTGTGTTTGGTGTTGGTGAGGTTCACATGGAGAGAGGGAGTGTGTTTGGTGTTGGTGAAGGTTCACATGCAGAGAGGGAGTGTGTTTGGTGTTGGTGAAGGTTCACATGCAGAGAGGGAGTGTGTTTGGTGTTGGTGAGGTTCACATGCAGAGAGGGAGTGTGTTTGGCGTTGGTGAGGTTCACATGCAGAGAGGGAGTATGTTTGGTGTTGGTGAGGTTCACATGCAGAGAGGGAGTGTGTTTGGCGTTGGTGTGGTTCACATTGTAGAGATGGAGTTTGTTTGGTGTTAAGGGCAGAGAGGGAGTGTGTTTGGTGTTGGTGTGGTTCACATGCAGAGAGGGAGTGTGTTTGGTGTTGGTGTGGATCACATGCACAGAGAGAGTGTGTTTGGTGTTGAGGTTCACATGCACAGAGGGTGTGTGTTTGGTGTTGGTGAGGTTCACATGGAGAGAGGGAGTGTGTTTGGTGTTGGTGAAGGTTCACATGCAGAGAGGGAGTGTGTTTGGTGTTGGTGAGGTTCACATGCAGAGAGGGAGTGTGTTTGGTGTTGGTGAAGGTTCACATGCAGAGAGGGAGTGTGTTTGGTGTTGGTGAGGTTAACATGCGCAGAGGGAGTGTATTTGGTGTTGGTGAGGTTCACATGCACAGAGGGAGTGTGTTTGGCGTTGGTGAGGTTCACATGCCAGAGGGAGTGTGTTTGGTGTTGGTGGGGTTCACATGCAGAGAGGGAGTGTGTTTGGTGTTGGTGAGTTTCACATGCGCAGAGGGAGTGTGTTTGGCATTGGTGGGGTTCACATGCAGAGAGGGAGTGTGTTTGGTGTTGGTGAGGTTCACATGCAGAGAGGGTGTTTGGTGTTGGTGAGGTTAACATGCGCAGAGGGAGTGTGTTTGGTGTTGGTGAGGTTCACATGCAGCGAGGGCGTGTGGTTGGTGTTGAGGTTCACATGCAGAGAGGGAGTGTGTTTGGTGTTGGTGAGGTTCACATGCAGAGGGGAATGTTTTGTGTTGGTGAGGTTCACATGCAGAGAGGGAGTATGTTTGGTGTTGGTGAGGTTCACATGCAGAGAGGGAGTATGTTTGGTGTTGGTGAGGTTCACATGCAGAGAGGGAGTATGTTTGGTGTTGGTGAGGTTCACATGCAGAGAGGGAGTGTGTTTGGCGTTGGTGTGGTTCACATGTAGAAATGGAGTTTGTTTGGTGTTAAGGTTCACATGCAGAGAGGGAGTGTGTTTGGTGTTGGTGTGGTTCACATGCACAGAGGGAGTGTGTTTGGTGTTGGTGAGGTTCATGGAGAGAGGGAGTGTGTTTGGTGTTGGTGAAGGTTCACATGCAGAGAGGGAGTGTGTTTGGTGTTGGTGAGGTTCACATGCAGAGAGGGAGTGTGTTTGGTGTTGGTGTGGTTCACAAGCAGAGAGGGAGTGTGTTTGGTGTTGGTATGGTTCACATGCAGAGAGGGAGTGTGTTTGGTGTTGGTGAGGTTCACATGCAGAGAGGGAGTGTGTTTGGTGTTGGTGAGGTTCACATGGAGAGAGGGAGTGTGTTTGGTGTTGGTGAAGGTTCACATGCAGAGAGGGAGTGTGTTTGGTGTTTGTGAGGTTCACATGCAGAGAGGGAGTGTGTTTGGTGTTGGTGTGATTCACAAGCAGAGAGGGAGTGTGTTTGGTGTTGGTGTGGTTCACATGCAGAGAGGGAGTGTGTTTGGTGTTGAGGTTCACATGCACAGAGGGAGTGTGTTTGGTGTTGGTGAGGTTCACATGGAGAGAGGGAGTGTGTTTGGTGTTGGTGAGGTTCACATGCAGAGAGGGAGTATGTTTGGTGTTGGTGAGGTTCACATGCAGCGAGGGAGTGTGTTTGGTGTTGGTGAGGTTCACATGCAGAGAGGGAGTGTGTTTGGCGTTGGGTGGGGTTCACATGCAGAGAGGGAGTGTGTTTGGTGTTGGTGTGGATCACGTGCACAGAGGGAGTGTGTTTGGTGTTGAGGTTCACATGCACAGAGGGAGTGTGTTTGGTGTTGGTGAGGTTCACATGGAGAGAGGGAGTGTGTTTGGTGTTGGTGAGGTTCACATGCAGAGAGGGAGTGTGTTTGGTGTTGGTGAGGTTCACATGCAGAGAGGGAGTATGTTTGGTGTTGGTGAGGTTCACATGCAGAGAGGGAGTGTGTTTGGCGTTGGTGTGGTTCACATGTAGAAATGGAGTTTGTTTGGTGTTAAGGTTCACATGCAGAGAGGGAGTGTGTTTGGTGTTGGTGTGGTTCACATGCAGAGAGGGAGTGTGTTTGGTGTTGGTGTGGATCACGTGCACAGAGGGAGTGTGTTTGGTGTTGAGGTTCACATGCACAGAGGGAGTGTGTTTGGTGTTGGTGAGGTTCACATGGAGAGAGGGAGTGTGTTTGGTGTTGGTGAAGGTTCACATGCAGAGAGGGAGTGTGTTTGGTGTTGGTGAGGTTCACATGCAGAGAGGGAGTGTGTTTGGTGTTGGTGTGGTTCACAAGCAGAGAGGGAGTGTGTTGGGCGTTGGTGGGGTTCACATGCACAGAGGGAGTGTGTTTGGTGTTGGTGAGGTTCACATGCACAGAGGGAGTGTGTTTGGTGTTGGTGAGGTTCACATGCACAGAGGGAGTGTGTTTGGTGTTGGTGAGGTTCACATGCACAGAGGGAGTGTGTTTGGCGTTGGTGAGGTTCACATGCACAGAGGGAGTGTGTTTGGTGTTGAGGTTCACATGCACAGAGGGAGTGTGTTTGGTGTTGGTGCGGTTCACATGCAGAGAGGGAGTGTGTTTGGTGTTGGTGCGGTTCACATGCGAGAGGGAGTGTGTTTGGTGTTGGTGAGGTTCACATGTAGAGATGGAGTGTGTTTGGTGTTGGTGAGGTTCACATGCAGAGAGGGAGTGTGTTTGGCGTTGGTGTGGTTCACATGTAGAAATGGAGTTTGTTTGGTGTTAAGGTTCACATGCAGAGAGGGAGTGTGTTTGGTGTTGGTGTGGTTCACATGCAGAGAGGGAGTGTGTTTGGTGTTGGTGTGGATCACGTGCACAGAGGGAGTGTGTTTGGTGTTGAGGTTCACATGCACAGAGGGAGTGTGTTTGGTGTTGGTGAGGTTCACATGGAGAGAGGGAGTGTGTTTGGTGTTGGTGAAGGTTCACATGCAGAGAGGTAGTGTGTTTGGTGTTTGTGAGGTTCACATGCACAGAGGGAGTGTGTTTGGTGTTGGTGAGGTTCACATGCACAGAGGGAGTGTGTTTGGTGTTGGTGAGGTTCACATGCACAGAGGGAGTGTGTTTGGTGTTGGTGAGGTTCACATGCACAGAGGGAGTGTGTTTGGTGTTGAGGTTCACATGCACAGAGGGAGTGTGTTTGGTGTTGGTGCGGTTCACATGCAGAGAGGGAGTGTGTTTGGTGTTGGTGCGGTTCACATGCGAGAGGGAGTGTGTTTGGTGTTGGTGAGGTTCACATGTAGAGATGGAGTGTGTTTGGTGTTGGTGAGGTTCACATGCAGAGAGGGAGTGTGTTTGGCGTTGGTGTGGTTCACATGTAGAAATGGAGTTTGTTTGGTGTTAAGGTTCACATGCAGAGAGGGAGTGTGTTTGGTGTTGGTGTGGTTCACATGCAGAGAGGGAGTGTGTTTGGTGTTGGTGTGGATCACGTGCACAGAGGGAGTGTGTTTGGTGTTGAGGTTCACATGCACAGAGGGAGTGTGTTTGGTGTTGGTGAGGTTCACATGGAGAGAGGGAGTGTGTTTGGTGTTGGTGAAGGTTCACATGCAGAGAGGGAGTGTGTTTGGTGTTTGTGAGGTTCACATGCAGAGAGGGAGTGTGTTTGGTGTTGGTGTGGTTCACAAGCAGAGAGGGAGTGTGTTTGGTGTTGGTGTGGTTCACATGCAGAGAGGGAGTGTGTTTGGTGTTGGTGAGGTTCACATGCAGAGAGGGAGTGTGTTTGGTGTTGGTGTGGTTCACAAGCAGAGAGGGAGTGTGTTGGGCGTTGGTGGGGTTCACATGCACAGAGGGAGTGTGTTTGGTGTTGGTGAGGTTCACATGCACAGAGGGAGTGTGTTTGGTGTTGGTGAGGTTCACATGCACAGAGGGAGTGTGTTTGGTGTTGGTGAGGTTCACAGAGGGAGTGTGTTTGGTGTTGAGGTTCACATGCACAGAGGGAGTGTGTTTGGTGTTGAGGTTCACATGCACAGAGGGAGTGTGTTTGGTGTTGGTGAGGTTCACATGGAGAGAGGGAGTGTGTTTGGTGTTGGTGAGGTTCACATGCAGAGAGGGAGTATGTTTGGTGTTGGTGAGGTTCACATGCAGCGAGGGAGTGTGTTTGGTGTTGGTGAGGTTCACATGCAGAGAGGGAGTGTGTTGGGCGTTGGGTGGGGTTCACATGCAGAGAGGGAGTGTGTTTGGTGTTGGTGTGGATCACGTGCACAGAGGGAGTGTGTTTGGTGTTGAGGTTCACATGCACAGAGGGAGTGTGTTTGGTGTTGGTGAGGTTCACATGGAGAGAGGGAGTGTGTTTGGTGTTGGTGAGTTTCACATGCAGAGAGGGAGTATGTTTGGTGTTGGTGAGGTTCACATGCAGAGAGGGAGTGTGTTTGGCGTTGGTGTGGTTCACATGTAGAAATGGAGTTTGTTTGGTGTTAAGGTTCACATGCAGAGAGGGAGTGTGTTTGGTGTTGGTGTGGTTCACATGCAGAGAGGGAGTGTGTTTGGTGTTGGTGTGGATCACGTGCACAGAGGGAGTGTGTTTGGTGTTGAGGTTCACATGCACAGAGGGAGTGTGTTTGGTGTTGGTGAGGTTCACATGGAGAGAGGGAGTGTGTTTGGTGTTTGTGAAGGTTCACATGCAGAGAGGGAGTGTGTTTGGTGTTTGTGAGGTTCACATGCAGAGAGGGAGTGTGTTTGGTGTTGGTGTGGTTCACAAGCAGAGAGGGAGTGTGTTTGGTGTTGGTGTGGTTCACATGCAGAGAGGGAGTGTGTTTGGTGTTGGTGAGGTTCACATGCAGAGAGGGAGTGTGTTTGGTGTTGGTGTGGTTCACAAGCAGAGAGGGAGTGTGTTGGGCGTTGGTGGGGTTCACATGCACAGAGGGAGTGTGTTTGGTGTTGGTGAGGTTCACATGCACAGAGGGAGTGTGTTTGGTGTTGGTGAGGTTCACATGCACAGAGGGAGTGTGTTTGGTGTTGGTGAGGTTCACAGAGGGAGTGTGTTTGGTGTTGAGGTTCACATGCACAGAGGGAGTGTGTTTGGTGTTGAGGTTCACATGCACAGAGGGAGTGTGTTTGGTGTTGGTGAGGTTCACATGGAGAGAGGGAGTGTGTTTGGTGTTGGTGAGGTTCACATGCAGGGAGTATGTTTGGTGTTGGTGATGTTCACATGCAGCGAGGGAGTGTGTTTGGTGTTGGTGAGGTTCACATGCAGAGAGGGAGTGTGTTGGGCGTTGGGTGGGGTTCACATGCAGAGAGGGAGTGTGTTTGGTGTTGGTGTGGATCACGTGCACAGAGGGAGTGTGTTTGGTGTTGAGGTTCACATGCACAGAGGGAGTGTGTTTGGTGTTGGTGAGGTTCACATGGAGAGAGGGAGTGTGTTTGGTGTTGGTGAGTTTCACATGCAGAGAGGGAGTATGTTTGGTGTTGGTGAGGTTCACATGCAGAGAGGGAGTGTGTTTGGCGTTGGTGTGGTTCACATGTAGAAATGGAGTTTGTTTGGTGTTAAGGTTCACATGCAGAGAGGGAGTGTGTTTGGTGTTGGTGTGGTTCACATGCAGAGAGGGAGTGTGTTTGGTGTTGGTGTGGATCACGTGCACAGAGGGAGTGTGTTTGGTGTTGAGGTTCACATGCACAGAGGGAGTGTGTTTGGTGTTGGTGAGGTTCACATGGAGAGAGGGAGTGTGTTTGGTGTTTGTGAAGGTTCACATGCAGAGAGGGAGTGTGTTTGGTGTTGGTGAGGTTCACATGCAGAGAGGGAGTGTGTTTGGTGTTGGTGTGGTTCACATGCAGAGAGGGAGTGTGTTTGGTGTTGGTGTGGTTCACAAGCAGAGAGGGAGTGTGTTGGGCATTGGTGGGGTTCACATGCACAGAGGGAGTGTGTTTGGTGTTGGTGAGGTTCACATGCACAGAGGGAGTGTGTTTGGTGTTGGTGAGGTTCACATGCACAGAGGGAGTGTGTTTGGTGTTGGTGAGGTTCACATGCACAGAGGGAGTGTGTTTGGTGTTGGTGAGGTTCACATGCACAGAGGGAGTGTGTTTGGTGTTGAGGTTCACATGCACAGAGGGAGTGTGTTTGGTGTTGGTGCGGTTCACATGCAGAGAGGGAGTGTGTTTGGTGTTGGTGCGGTTCACATGCGAGAGGGAGTGTGTTTGGTGTTGGTGAGGTTCACATGTAGAGATGGAGTGTGTTTGGTGTTGAGGTTCACATGCAGAGAGGGAGTGTGTTTGGTGTTGGTGTGGATCACGTGCACAGAGGGAGTGTGTTTGGTGTTGAGGTTCACATGCACAGAGGGAGTGTGTTTGGTGTTGGTGAGGTTCACATGGAGAGAGGGAGTGTGTTTGGTGTTGGTGAAGGTTCACATGCAGAGAGGGAGTGTGTTTGGTGTTGGTGAAGGTTCACATGCAGAGAGGGAGTGTGTTTGGTGTTGGTGAGGTTCACATGCAGAGAGGGAGTGTGTTTGGCGTTGGTGAGGTTCACATGCAGAGAGGGAGTATGTTTGGTGTTGGTGAGCTTCACATGCAGAGAGGGAGTGTGTTTGGCGTTGGTGTGGTTCACATTGTAGAGATGGAGTTTGTTTGGTGTTAAGGGCAGAGAGGGAGTGTGTTTGGTGTTGGTGTGGTTCACATGCAGAGAGGGAGTGTGTTTGGTGTTGGTGTGGATCACGTGCACAGAGGGAGTGTGTTTGGTGTTGAGGTTCACATGCACAGAGGGAGTGTGTTTGGTGTTGGTGAGGTTCACATGGAGAGAGGGAGTGTGTTTGGTGTTGGTGAAGGTTCACATGCAGAGAGGGAGTGTGTTTGGTGTTTGTGAGGTTCACATGCAGAGAGGGAGTGTGTTTGGTGTTGGTGTGATTCACAAGCAGAGAGGGAGTGTGTTTGGTGTTGGTGTGGTTCACATGTAGAGAGGGAGTGTGTTTGGTGTTGGTGTGGTTCACATGCAGAGAGGGAGTGTGTTTGGTGTTGGTGAGGTTCACATGGAGAGAGGGAGTGTGTTTGGTGTTGGTGAGGTTCACATGCAGAGAGGGAGTGTGTTTGGTGTTGGTGAGGTTCACATGCAGAGAGGGAGTATGTTTGGTGTTGGTGAGGTTCACATGCAGAGAGGGAGTGTGTTTGGCGTTGGTGTGGTTCACATGTAGAAATGGAGTTTGTTTGGTGTTAAGGTTCACATGCAGAGAGGGAGTGTGTTTGGTGTTGGTGTGGTTCACATGCAGAGAGGGAGTGTGTTTGGTGTTGGTGTGGATCACGTGCACAGAGGGAGTGTGTTTGGTGTTGAGGTTCACATGCACAGAGGGAGTGTGTTTGGTGTTGGTGAGGTTCACATGGAGAGAGGGAGTGTGTTTGGTGTTGGTGAAGGTTCACATGCAGAGAGGGAGTGTGTTTGGTGTTGGTGAAGGTTCACATGCAGAGAGGGAGTGTGTTTGGTGTTGGTGAGGTTCACATGCAGAGAGGGAGTGTGTTTGGCGTTGGTGAGGTTCACATGCAGAGAGGGATTATGTTTGGTGTTGGTGAGGTTCACATGCAGAGAGGGAGTGTGTTTGGCGTTGGTGTGGTTCACATTGTAGAGATGGAGTTTTGTTTGGTGTTAAGGGCAGAGAGGGAGTGTGTTTGGTGTTGGTGTGGTTCACATGCAGAGAGGGAGTGTGTTTGGTGTTGGTGTGGATCACGTGCACAGAGGGAGTGTGTTTGGTGTTGAGGTTCACATGCACAGAGGGAGTGTGTTTGGTGTAGGTGAGGTTCACATGGAGAGAGGGAGTGTTTTGGTGTTGGTGAAGGTTCACATGCAGAGAGGGAGTGTGTTTGGTGTTGGTGAGGTTCACATGCAGAGAGGGAGTGTGTTTGGTGTTGGTGAGGTTCACATGCAGAGAGGGAGTGTGTTTGGTGTTGGTGAGGTTCACATGGAGAGAGGGAGTGTGTTTGGTGTTGGTGAGGTTCACATGCAGAGAGGGAGTGTGTTTGGTGTTGGTGCGGTTCACATGCGAGAGGGAGTGTGTTTGGTGTTGGTGAGGTTCACATGTAGAGATGGAGTGTGTTTGGTGTTGAGGTTCACATGCAGAGAGGGAGTGTGTTTGGTGTTGGTGAGGTTCACATGCAGAGAGGGAGTGTGTTTGGTGTTGGTGTGGATCACGTGCAGAGGGAGTGTGTTTGGTGTTGAGGTTCACATGCACAGAGGGAGTGTGTTTGGTGTTGGTGAGGTTCACATGGAGAGAGGGAGTGTGTTTGGTGTTGGTGAAGGTTCACATGCAGAGAGGGAGTGTGTTTGGTGTTTGTGAGGTTCACATGCAGAGAGGGAGTGTGTTTGGTGTTGGTGTGATTCACAAGCAGAGAGGGAGTGTGTTTGGTGTTGGTGTGGTTCACATGCAGAGAGGGAGTGTGTTTGGTGTTGGTGTGGTTCACATGCAGAGAGGGAGTGTGTTTTGGTGTTGGTGAGGTTCACATGCAGAGAGGGAGTGTGTTTGGTGTTGGTGTGGTTCTCACAAGCAGAGAGGGAGTGTGTTGGGCGTTGGTGGGGTTCACATGCACAGAGGGAGTGTGTTTGGTGTTGGTGAGGTTCACATCCACAGAGGGAGTGTGTTTGGTGTTGGTGAGGTTCACATGACAGAGGAGTGTGTTTGGTGTTGGTGAGGTTCACATGCACAGAGGGAGTGTGTTTGGTGTTGGTGAGTTTCACATGCACAGAGGGAGGTGTTTGGTGTTGGTGAGGTTTCACATGTAGAGATGGAGTGTGTTTGGTGTTGAGGTTCACATGCAGAGAGGGAGTGTGTTTGGTGTTGGTGTGGATCACGTGCACAGAGGGAGTGTGTTTGGTGTTGAGGTTCACATGCACAGAGGGAGTGTGTTTGGTGTTGGTGAGGTTCACATGGAGAGAGGGAGTGTGTTTGGTGTTGGTGAAGGTTCACATGCAGAGAGGGAGTGTGTTTGGTGTTGGTGTGGATCACGTGCACAGAGGGAGTGTGTTTGGTGTTGAGGTTCACATGCACAGAGGGAGTGTGTTTGGTGTTGGTGAGGTTCACATGGAGAGAGGGAGTGTGTTTGGTGTTTGTGAAGGTTCACATGCAGAGAGGGAGTGTGTTTGGTGTTGGTGAGGTTCACATGCACAGAGGGGAGTGTGTTTGGTGTAGGTGAGGTTCACATGGAGAGAGGGAGTGTGTTTGGTGTTGGTGTGGTTCACAAGCAGAGAGGGAGTGTGTTTGGTGTTGGTGAGGTTCACATGCAGAGAGGGAGTGTGTTTGGTGTTGGTGAGGTTCACATGCAGAGAGGGAGTGTGTTTGGTGTTGGTGAGGTTCACATGGAGAGAGGGAGTGTGTTTGGTGTTGGTGAGGTTCACATGCAGAGAGGGAGTGTGTTTGGTGTTGGTGCGGTTCACATGCGAGAGGGAGTGTGTTTGGTGTTGGTGAGGTTCACATGTAGAGATGGAGTGTGTTTGGTGTTGAGGTTCACATGCAGAGAGGGAGTGTGTTTGGTGTTGGTGAGGTTCACATGCAGAGAGGGAGTGTGTTTGGTGTTGGTGTGGATCACGTGCACAGAGGGAGTGTGTTTGGTGTTGAGGTTCACATGCACAGAGGGAGTGTGTTTGGTGTTGGTGAGGTTCACATGGAGAGAGGGAGTGTGTTTGGTGTTGGTGAAGGTTCACATGCAGAGAGGGAGTGTGTTTGTGTTTGGTGTTTGTGAGGTTCACATGCAGAGAGGGAGTGTGTTTGGTGTTGGTGTGATTCACAAGCAGAGAGGGAGTGTGTTTGGTGTTGGTGTGGTTCACATGCAGAGAGGGAGTGTGTTTGGTGTTGGTGTGGTTCACATGCAGAGAGGGAGTGTGTTTGGTGTTGGTGAGGTTCACATGCAGAGAGGGAGTGTGTTTGGTGTTGGTGTGGTTCTCACAAGCAGAGAGGGAGTGTGTTGGGCGTTGGTGGGGTTCACATGCACAGAGGGAGTGTGTTTGGTGTTGGTGAGGTTCACATCCACAGAGGGAGTGTGTTTGGTGTTGGTGAGGGTTCACATGCACAGAGGGAGTGTGTTTGGTGTTGGTGAGGTTCACATGCACAGAGGGAGTGTGTTTGGTGTTGGTGAGTTTCACATGCACAGAGGGAGTGTGTTTGGTGTTGGTGAGGTTCACATGTAGAGATGGAGTGTGTTTGGTGTTGAGGTTCACATGCAGAGAGGGAGTGTGTTTGGTGTTGGTGTGGATCACGTGCACAGAGGGAGTGTGTTTGGTGTTGAGGTTCACATGCACAGAGGGAGTGTGTTTGGTGTTGGTGAGGTTCACATGGAGAGAGGGAGTGTGTTTGGTGTTGGTGAAGGTTCACATGCAGAGAGGGAGTGTGTTTTGGTGTTGGTGAAGGTTCACATGCAGAGAGGGAGTGTGTTTGGTGTTGGTGAGGTTCACATGCAGAGAGGGAGTGTGTTTGGCGTTGGTGAGGTTCACATGCAGAGAGGGAGTATGTTTGGTGTTGGTGAGGTTCACATGCAGAGAGGGAGTGTGTTTGGCGTTGGTGTGGTTCACATTGTAGAGATGGAGTTTGTTTGGTGTTAAGGGCAGAGAGGGAGTGTGTTTGGTGTTGGTGTGGTTCACATGCAGAGAGGGAGTGTGTTTGGTGTTGGTGTGGATCACGTGCACAGAGAGCGTGTGTTTGGTGTTGAGGTTCACATGCACAGAGGGAGTGTGTTTGGTGTTGGTGAGGTTCACATGGAGAGAGGGGAGTGTGTTTGGTGTTGGTGAAGGTTCACATGCAGAGAGGGAGTGTGTTTGGTGTTGGTGAGGTTCACATGCAGAGAGGGAGTGTGTTTGGTGTTGGTGAAGGTTCACATGCAGAGAGGGAGTGTGTTTGGTGTTGGTGAGGTTAACATGCGCAGAGGGAGTGTATTTGGTGTTGGTGAGGTTCACATGCACAGAGGGAGTGTGTTTGGCGTTGGTGAGGTTCACATGCCAGAGGGAGTGTGTTTGGTGTTGGTGGGGTTCACATGCAGAGAGGGAGTGTGTTTGGTGTTGGTGAGTTTCACATGCGCAGAGGGAGTGTGTTTGGCATTGGTGGGGTTCACATGCAGAGAGTGTTTGGTGTTGGTGAGGTTCACATGCAGAGAGGGTGTTTGGTGTTGGTGAGGTTAACATGCGCAGAGGGAGTGTGTTTGGTGTTGGTGAGGTCACATGCAGCGAGGGCGTGTGGTTGGTGTTGAGGTTCACATGCAGAGAGGGAGTGTGTTTGGTGTTGGTGAGGTTCACATGCAGAGGGGAATGTTTTGTGTTGGTGAGGTTCACATGCAGAGAGGGAGTATGTTTGGTGTTGGTGAGGTTCACATGCAGAGAGGGAGTGTGTTTGGCGTTGGTGTGGTTCACATGTAGAAATGGAGTTTGTTTGGTGTTAAGGTTCACATGCAGAGAGGGAGTGTGTTTGGTGTTGTGTGGTTCACATTTAGAAATGGAGTTTGTTTGGTGTTGGTGAGGTTAACATGCGCAGAGGGATTGTATTTGGTGTTGGTGAGGTTCACATGCACAGAGGGAGTGTGTTGGTCGTTGGTGGGGTTCAAATGCAGAGAGGGAGTGTGTTTGGTGTTGGTGAGGTTCACATGCAGAGAGGGAGTGTGTTTGGCGTTGGTGAGGTTCACATGCAGAGAGGGATTATGTTTGGTGTTGGTGAGGTTCACATGCAGAGAGGGAGTGTGTTTGGCGTTGGTGTGGTTCACATTGTAGAGATGGAGTTTGTTTGGTGTTAAGGGCAGAGAGGGAGTGTGTTTGGTGTTGGTGTGGTTCACATGCAGAGAGGGAGTGTGTTTGGTGTTGGTGTGGATCACGTGCACAGAGGGAGTGTGTTTGGTGTTGAGGTTCACATGCACAGAGGGAATGTGTTTGGTGTTGGTGAGGTTCACATGGAGAGAGGGAGTGTGTTTGGTGTTGGTGAAGGTTCACATGCAGAGAGGGAGTGTGTTTGGTGTTGGTGAGGTTCACATGCAGAGAGGGAGTGTGTTTGGTGTTGGTGAGGTTCACATGCAGAGAGGGAGTGTGTTTGGTGTTGGTGAGGTTCACATGGAGAGAGGGAGTGTGTTTGGTGTTGGTGAGGTTCACATGCAGAGAGGGAGTGTGTTTGGTGTTGGTGCGGTTCACATGCGAGAGGGAGTGTGTTTGGTGTTGGTGAGGTTCACATGTAGAGATGGAGTGTGTTTGGTGTTGAGGTTCACATGCAGAGAGGGAGTGTGTTTGGTGTTGGTGAGGTTCACATGCAGAGAGGGAGTGTGTTTGGTGTTGGTGTGTATCACGTGCACAGAGGGAGTGTGTTTGGTGTTGAGGTTCACATGCACAGAGGGAGTGTGTTTGGTGTTGGTGAGGTTCACATGGAGAGAGGGGAGTGTGTTTGGTGTTGGTGAAGGTTCACATGCAGAGAGGGAGTGTGTTTGGTGTTTGTGAGGTTCACATGCAGAGAGGGAGTGTGTTTGGTGTTGGTGTGATTCACAAGCAGAGAGGGAGTGTGTTTGGTGTTGGTGTGGTTCACATGCAGAGAGGGAGTGTGTTTGGTGTTGGTGTGGTTCACATGCAGAGAGGGAGTGTGTTTGGTGTTGGTGAGGTTCACATGGAGAGAGGGAGTGTGTTTGGTGTTGGTGAGGTTCACATGCAGAGAGGGAGTGTGTTTGGTGTTGGTGAGGTTCACATGCAGAGAGGGAGTATGTTTGGTGTTGGTGAGGTTCACATGCAGAGAGGGAGTGTGTTTGGCGTTGGTGTGGTTCACATGTAGAAATGGAGTTTGTTTGGTGTTAAGGTTCACATGCAGAGAGGGAGTGTGTTTGGTGTTGGTGTGGTTCACATGCAGAGAGGGAGTGTGTTTGGTGTTGGTGTGGATCACGTGCACAGAGGGAGTGTGTTTGGTGTTGAGGTTCACATGCACAGAGGGAGTGTGTTTGGTGTTGGTGAGGTTCACATGGAGAGAGGGAGTGTGTTTGGTGTTGGTGAAGGTTCACATGCAGAGAGGGAGTGTGTTTGGTGTTGGTGAAGGTTCACATGCAGAGAGGGAGTGTGTTTGGTGTTGGTGAGGTTCACATGCACAGAGGGAGTGTGTTTGGCGTTGGTGAGGTTCACATGCAGAGAGGGATTATGTTTGGTGTTGGTGAGGTTCACATGCAGAGAGGGAGTGTGTTTGGCGTTGGTGTGGTTCACATTGTAGAGATGGAGTTTGTTTGGTGTTAAGGGCAGAGAGGGAGTGTGTTTGGTGTTGGTGTGGTTCACATGCAGAGAGGGAGTGTGTTTGGTGTTGGTGTGGATCACGTGCACAGAGGGAGTGTGTTTGGTGTTGAGGTTCACATGCACAGAGGGAGTGTGTTTGGTGTTGGTGAGGTTCACATGGAGAGAGGGAGTGTGTTTGGTGTTGGTGAAGGTTCACATGCAGAGAGGGAGTGTGTTTGGTGTTGGTGAGGTTCACATGCAGAGAGGGAGTGTGTTTGGTGTTGGTGAGGTTCACATGCAGAGAGGGAGTGTGTTTGGTGTTGGTGAGGTTCACATGGAGAGAGGGAGTGTGTTTGGTGTTGGTGAGGTTCACATGCAGAGAGGGAGTGTGTTTGGTGTTGGTGCGGTTCACATGCGAGAGGGAGTGTGTTTGGTGTTGGTGAGGTTCACATGTAGAGATGGAGTGTGTTTGGTGTTGAGGTTCACATGCAGAGAGGGAGTGTGTTTGGTGTTGGTGAGGTTCACATGCAGAGAGGGAGTGTGTTTGGTGTTGGTGTGGATCACGTGCACAGAGGGAGTGTGTTTGGTGTTGAGGTTCACATGCACAGAGGGAGTGTGTTTGGTGTTGGTGAGGTTCACATGGAGAGAGGGAGTGTGTTTGGTGTTGGTGAAGGTTCACATGCAGAGAGGGAGTGTGTTTGGTGTTTGTGAGGTTCACATGCAGAGAGGGAGTGTGTTTGGTGTTGGTGTGATTCACAAGCAGAGAGGGAGTGTGTTTGGTGTTGGTGTGGTTCACATGCAGAGAGGGAGTGTGTTTGGTGTTGGTGTGGATCACGTGCACAGAGGGAGTGTGTTTGGTGTTGAGGTTCACATGCACAGAGGGAGTGTGTTTGGTGTTGGTGAGGTTCACATGGAGAGAGGGAGTGTGTTTGGTGTTGGTGAAGGTTCACATGCAGAGAGGGAGTGTGTTTGGTGTTGGTGAGGTTCACATGCAGAGAGGGAGTGTGTTTGGTGTTGGTGAGGTTCACATGCAGAGAGGGAGTGTGTTTGGTGTTGGTGAGGTTCACATGGAGAGAGGGAGTGTGTTTGGTGTTCGTGAGGTTCACATGCAGAGAGGGAGTGTGTTTGGTGTTGGTGCGGTTCACATGCGAGAGGGAGTGTGTTTGGTGTTGGTGAGGTTCACATGTAGAGATGGAGTGTGTTTGGTGTTGAGGTTCACATGCAGAGAGGGAGTGTGTTTGGTGTTGGTGAGGTTCACATGCACAGAGGGAGTGTGTTTGGTGTTGGTGAGGTTCATGGAGAGAGGGAGTGTGTTTGGTGTTGGTGAAGGTTCACATGCAGAGAGGGAGTGTGTTTGGTGTTGGTGAGGTTCACATGCAGAGAGGGAGTGTTTTTGGTGTTGGTGTGGTTCACAAGCAGAGAGGGAGTGTGTTTGGTGTTGGTGTGGTTCACATGCAGAGAGGGAGTGTGTTTGGTGTTGGTGAGGTTCACATGCAGAGAGGGAGTGTGTTTGGTGTTGGTGTGGTTCACAAGCAGAGAGGGAGTGTGTTGGGCGTTGGTGGGGTTCACATGCACAGAGGGAGTGTGTTTGGTGTTGGTGAGGTTCACATGCACAGAGGGAGTGTGTTTGGTGTTGGTGAGGTTCACATGCACAGAGGGAGTGTGTTTGGTGTTGGTGAGGTTCACATGCACAGAGGGAGTGTGTTTGGTGTTGAGGTTCACATGCACAGAGGGAGTGTGTTTGGTGTTGGTGAGGTTCACATGGAGAGAGGGAGTGTGTTTGGTGTTGGTGAGGTTCACATGCAGAGAGGGAGTATGTTTGGTGTTGGTGAGGTTCACATGCAGCGAGGGAGTGTGTTTGGTGTTGGTGAGGTTCACATGCAGAGAGGGAGTGGTTTGGCGTTGGGTGGGGTTCACATGCAGAGAGGGAGTGTGTTTGGTGTTGGTGTGGATCACGTGCACAGAGGGAGTGTGTTTGGTGTTGAGGTTCACATGCACAGAGGGAGTGTGTTTGGTGTTGGTGAGGTTCACATGGAGAGAGGGAGTGTGTTTGGTGTTGGTGAGGTTCACATGCAGAGAGGGAGTGTGTTTGGTGTTGGTGAGGTTCACATGCAGAGAGGGAGTGTGTTTGGCGTTGGTGTGGTTCACATGTAGAAATGGAGTTTGTTTGGTGTTAAGGTTCACATGCAGAGAGGGAGTGTGTTTGGTGTTGGTGTGGTTCACATGCAGAGAGGGAGTGTGTTTGGTGTTGGTGTGGATCACGTGCACAGAGGGAGTGTGTTTGGTGTTGAGGTTCACATGCACAGAGGGAGTGTGTTTGGTGTTGGTGAGGTTCACATGGAGAGAGGGAGTGTGTTTGGTGTTGGTGAAGGTTCACATGCAGAGAGGGAGTGTGTTTGGTGTTGGTGAGGTTCACATGCAGAGAGGGAGTGTGTTTGGTGTTGGTGTGGTTCACAAGCAGAGAGGGAGTGTGTTTGGTGTTGGTGTGGTTCACATGCAGAGAGGGAGTGTGTTTGGTGTTGGTGAGGTTCACATGCAGAGAGGGAGTGTGTTTGGTGTTGGTGTGGTTCACAAGCAGAGAGGGAGTGTGTTGGGCGTTGGTGGGGTTCACATGCACAGAGGGAGTGTGTTTGGTGTTGGTGAGGTTCACATGCACAGAGGGAGTGTGTTTGGTGTTGGTGAGGTTCACATGCACAGAGGGAGTGTGTTTGGTGTTGGTGAGGTTCACATGCACAGAGGGAGTGTGTTTGGTGTTGGTGAGGTTCACATGCACAGAGGGAGTGTGTTTGGTGTTGAGGTTCACATGCACAGAGGGAGTGTGTTTGGTGTTGGTGCGGTTCACATGCAGAGAGGGAGTGTGTTTGGTGTTGGTGCGGTTCACATGCGAGAGGGAGTGTGTTTGGTGTTGGTGAGGTTCACATGTAGAGATGGAGTGTGTTTGGTGTTGGTGAGGTTCACATGCAGAGAGGGAGTGTGTTTGGCGTTGGTGTGGTTCACATGTAGAAATGGAGTTTGTTTGGTGTTAAGGTTCACATGCAGAGAGGGAGTGTGTTTGGTGTTGGTGTGGTTCACATGCAGAGAGGGAGTGTGTTTGGTGTTGGTGTGGATCACGTGCACAGAGGGAGTGTGTTTGGTGTTGAGGTTCACATGCACAGAGGGAGTGTGTTTGGTGTTGGTGAGGTTCACATGGAGAGAGGGAGTGTGTTTGGTGTTGGTGAAGGTTCACATGCAGAGAGGGAGTGTGTTTGGTGTTTGTGAGGTTCACATGCACAGAGGGAGTGTGTTTGGTGTTGGTGAGGTTCACATGCACAGAGGGAGTGTGTTTGGTGTTGGTGAGGTTCACATGCACAGAGGGAGTGTGTTTGGTGTTGGTGAGGTTCACATGCACAGAGGGAGTGTGTTTGGTGTTGAGGTTCACATGCACAGAGGGAGTGTGTTTGGTGTTGGTGCGGTTCACATGCAGAGAGGGAGTGTGTTTGGTGTTGGTGCGGTTCACATGCGAGAGGGAGTGTGTTTGGTGTTGGTGAGGTTCACATGTAGAGATGGAGTGTGTTTGGTGTTGGTGAGGTTCACATGCAGAGAGGGAGTGTGTTTGGCGTTGGTGTGGTTCACATGTAGAAATGGAGTTTGTTTGGTGTTAAGGTTCACATGCAGAGAGGGAGTGTGTTTGGTGTTGGTGTGGTTCACATGCAGAGAGGGAGTGTGTTTGGTGTTGGTGTGGATCACGTGCACAGAGGGAGTGTGTTTGGTGTTGAGGTTCACATGCACAGAGGGAGTGTGTTTGGTGTTGGTGAGGTTCACATGGAGAGAGGGAGTGTGTTTGGTGTTGGTGAAGGTTCACATGCAGAGAGGGAGTGTGTTTGGTGTTTGTGAGGTTCACATGCAGAGAGGGAGTGTGTTTGGTGTTGGTGTGGTTCACAAGCAGAGAGGGAGTGTGTTTGGTGTTGGTGTGGTTCACATGCAGAGAGGGAGTGTGTTTGGTGTTGGTGAGGTTCACATGCAGAGAGGGAGTGTGTTTGGTGTTGGTGTGGTTCACAAGCAGAGAGGGAGTGTGTTGGGCGTTGGTGGGGTTCACATGCACAGAGGGAGTGTGTTTGGTGTTGGTGAGGTTCACATGCACAGAGGGAGTGTGTTTGGTGTTGGTGAGGTTCACATGCACAGAGGGAGAGTGTTTGGTGTTGGTGAGGTTCACAGAGGGAGTGTGTTTGGTGTTGAGGTTCACATGCACAGAGGGAGTGTGTTTGGTGTTGGTGAGGTTCACATGGAGAGAGGGAGTGTGTTTGGTGTTGGTGAGGTTCACATGCAGAGAGGGAGTATGTTTGGTGTTGGTGAGGTTCACATGCAGCGAGGGAGTGTGTTTGGTGTTGGTGAGGTTCACATGCAGAGAGGGAGTGTGTTGGGCGTTGGGTGGGGTTCACATGCAGAGAGGGAGTGTGTTTGGTGTTGGTGTGGATCACGTGCACAGATGGAGTGTGTTTGGTGTTGAGGTTCACATACACAGAGGGAGTGTGTTTGGTGTTGGTGAGGTTCACATGGAGAGAGGGAGTGTGTTTGGTGTTGGTGAGTTTCACATGCAGAGAGGGAGTATGTTTGGTGTTGGTGAGGTTCACATGCAGAGAGGGAGTGTGTTTGGCGTTGGTGTGGTTCACATGTAGAAATGGAGTTTGTTTGGTGTTAAGGTTCACATGCAGAGAGGGAGTGTGTTTGGTGTTGGTGTGGTTCACATGCAGAGAGGGAGTGTGTTTGGTGATGGTGTGGATCACGTGCACAGAGGGAGTGTGTTTGGTGTTGAGGTTCACATGCACAGAGGGAGTGTGTTTGGTGTTGGTGAGGTTCACATGGAGAGAGGGAGTGTGTTTGGTGTTGGTGAAGGTTCACATGCAGAGAGGGAGTGTGTTTGGTGTTGGTGAGGTTCACATGCAGAGAGGGAGTGTGTTTGGTGTTGGTGTGGTTCACAAGCAGAGAGGGAGTGTGTTTGGTGTTGGTGTGGTTCACATGCAGAGAGGGAGTGTGTTTGGTGTTGGTGAGGTTCACATGCAGAGAGGGAGTGTGTTTGGTGTTGGTGTGGTTCACAAGCAGAGAGGGAGTGTGTTGGGCGTTGGTGGGGTTCACATGCACAGATGGAGTGTGTTTGGTGTTGGTGAGGTTCACATGCACAGAGGGAGTGTGTTTGGTGTTGGTGAGGTTCACATGCACAGAGGGAGTGTGTTTGGTGTTGGTGCGGTTCACATGCAGAGAGGGAGTGTGTTTGGTGTTGGTGCGGTTCACATGCGAGAGGGAGTGTGTTTGGTGTTGGTGAGGTTCACATGTAGAGATGGAGTGTGTTTGGTGTTGAGGTTCACATGCAGAGAGGGAGTGTGTTTGGTGTTGGTGTGGATCACGTGCACAGAGGGAGTGTGTTTGGTGTTGAGGTTCACATGCACAGAGGGAGTGTGTTTGGTGTTGGTGAGGTTCACATGGAGAGAGGGAGTGTGTTTGGTGTTGGTGAAGGTTCACATGCAGAGGGGAGTGTGTTTGGTGTTGGTGAAGGTTCACATGCAGAGAGGGAGTGTGTTTGGTGTTGGTGAGGTTCACATGCAGAGAGGGAGTGTGTTTGGCGTTGGTGAGGTTCACATGCAGAGAGGGAGTATGTTTGGTGTTGGTGAGGTTCACATGCAGAGAGGGAGTGTGTTTGGCGTTGGTGTGGTTCACATTGTAGAGATGGAGTTTGTTTGGTGTTAAGGGCAGAGAGGGAGTGTGTTTGGTGTTGGTGTGGTTCACATGCAGAGAGGGAGTGTGTTTGGTGTTGGTGTGGATCACGTGCACAGAGGGAGTGTGTTTGGTGTTGAGGTTCACATGCACAGAGGGAGTGTGTTTGGTGTTGGTGAGGTTCACATGGAGAGAGGGAGTGTGTTTGGTGTTGGTGAAGGTTCACATGCAGAGAGGGAGTGTGTTTGGTGTTGGTGAGGTTCACATGCAGAGAGGGAGTGTGTTTGGTGTTGGTGAGGTTCACATGCAGAGAGGGAGTGTGTTTGGTGTTGGTGAGGTTCACATGGAGAGAGGGAGTGTGTTTGGTGTTGGTGAGGTTCACATGCAGAGAGGGAGTGTGTTTGGTGTTGGTGCGGTTCACATGCGAGAGGGAGTGTGTTTGGTGTTGGTGAGGTTCACATGTAGAGATGGAGTGTGTTTGGTGTTGAGGTTCACATGCAGAGAGGGAGTGTGTTTGGTGTTGGTGAGGTTCACATGCAGAGAGGGAGTGTGTTTGGTGTTGGTGTGGATCACGTGCACAGAGGGAGTGTGTTTGGTGATGAGGTTCACATGCACAGAGGGAGTGTGTTTGGTGTTGGTGAGGT
This sequence comes from Acipenser ruthenus, assembly GCF_902713425.1. Classification (NCBI taxonomy): domain Eukaryota; kingdom Metazoa; phylum Chordata; class Actinopteri; order Acipenseriformes; family Acipenseridae; genus Acipenser; species Acipenser ruthenus. Next base: position 175,579 of record NW_026707942.1, read on the forward strand.
TCACATGGAGAGAGGGAGTGTGTTTGGTGTTGGTGATGGTTCACATGCAGAGAGGGAGTGTGTTTGGTGTTTGTGAGGTTCACATGCAGAGAGGGAGTGTGTTTGGTGTTGGTGTGATTCACAAGCAGAGAGGGAGTGTGTTTGGTGTTGGTGTGGTTCACATGCAGAGAGGGAGTGTGTTTGGTGTTGGTGAGGTTCACATGCAGAGAGGGAGTGTGTGTTTGGTGTTGGTGTGGTTCACAAGCAGAGAGGGAGTGTGTTGGGCGTTGGTGGGGTTCACATGCACAGAGGGAGTGTGTTTGGTGTTGGTGAGGTTCACATGCACAGAGGGAGTGTGTTTGGTGTTGGTGAGGTTCACATGCACAGAGGGAGTGTGTTTGGTGTTGGTGAGGTTCACATGCACAGAGGGAGTGTGTTTGGCGTTGGTGTGGTTCACATGTAGAAATGGAGTTTGTTTGGTGTTAAGGTTCACATGCAGAGAGGGAGTGTGTTTGGTGTTGGTGTGGTTCACATGCAGAGAGGGAGTGTGTTTGGTGATGGTGTGGATCACGTGCACAGAGGGAGTGTGTTTGGTGTTGAGGTTCACATGCACAGAGGGAGTGTGTTTGGTGTTGGTGAGGTTCACATGGAGAGAGGGAGTGTGTTTGGTGTTGGTGAAGGTTCACATGCAGAGAGGGAGTGTGTTTGGTGTTGGTGAGGTTCACATGCAGAGAGGGAGTGTGTTTGGTGTTGGTGTGGTTCACAAGCAGAGAGGGAGTGTGTTTGGTGTTGGTGTGGTTCACATGCAGAGAGGGAGTGTGTTTGGTGTTGGTGAGGTTCACATGCAGAGAGGGAGTGTGTTTGGTGTTGGTGTGGTTCACAAGCAGAGAGGGAGTGTGTTGGGCGTTGGTGGGGTTCACATGCACAGATGGAGTGTGTTTGGTGTTGGTGAGGTTCACATGCACAGAGGGAGTGTGTTTGGTGTTGGTGAGGTTCACATGCACAGAGGGAGTGTGTTTGGTGTTGGTGCGGTTCACATGCAGAGAGGGAGTGTGTTTGGTGTTGGTGCGGTTCACATGCGAGAGGGAGTGTGTTTGGTGTTGGTGAGGTTCACATGTAGAGATGGAGTGTGTTTGGTGTTGAGGTTCACATGCAGAGAGGGAGTGTGTTTGGTGTTGGTGTGGATCACGTGCACAGAGGGAGTGTGTTTGGTGTTGAGGTTCACATGCACAGAGGGAGTGTGTTTGGTGTTGGTGAGGTTCACATGGAGAGAGGGAGTGTGTTTGGTGTTGGTGAAGGTTCACATGCAGAGGGGAGTGTGTTTGGTGTTGGTGAAGGTTCACATGCAGAGAGGGAGTGTGTTTGGTGTTGGTGAGGTTCACATGCAGAGAGGGAGTGTGTTTGGCGTTGGTGAGGTTCACATGCAGAGAGGGAGTATGTTTGGTGTTGGTGAGGTTCACATGCAGAGAGGGAGTGTGTTTGGCGTTGGTGTGGTTCACATTGTAGAGATGGAGTTTGTTTGGTGTTAAGGGCAGAGAGGGAGTGTGTTTGGTGTTGGTGTGGTTCACATGCAGAGAGGGAGTGTGTTTGGTGTTGGTGTGGATCACGTGCACAGAGGGAGTGTGTTTGGTGTTGAGGTTCACATGCACAGAGGGAGTGTGTTTGGTGTTGGTGAGGTTCACATGGAGAGAGGGAGTGTGTTTGGTGTTGGTGAAGGTTCACATGCAGAGAGGGAGTGTGTTTGGTGTTGGTGAGGTTCACATGCAGAGAGGGAGTGTGTTTGGTGTTGGTGAGGTTCACATGCAGAGAGGGAGTGTGTTTGGTGTTGGTGAGGTTCACATGGAGAGAGGGAGTGTGTTTGGTGTTGGTGAGGTTCACATGCAGAGAGGGAGTGTGTTTGGTGTTGGTGCGGTTCACATGCGAGAGGGAGTGTGTTTGGTGTTGGTGAGGTTCACATGTAGAGATGGAGTGTGTTTGGTGTTGAGGTTCACATGCAGAGAGGGAGTGTGTTTGGTGTTGGTGAGGTTCACATGCAGAGAGGGAGTGTGTTTGGTGTTGGTGTGGATCACGTGCACAGAGGGAGTGTGTTTGGTGATGAGGTTCACATGCACAGAGGGAGTGTGTTTGGTGTTGGTGAGGTTCACATGGAGAGAGGGAGTGTGTTTGGTGTTGGTGAAGGTTCACATGCAGAGAGGGAGTGTGTTTGGTGTTTGTGAGGTTCACATGCAGAGAGGGAGTGTGTTTGGTGTTGGTGTGATTCACAAGCAGAGAGGGAGTGTGTTTGGTGTTGGTGTGGTTCACATGCAGAGAGGGAGTGTGTTTGGTGTTGGTGAGGTTCACATGCAGAGAGGGAGTGTGTGTTTGGTGTTGGTGTGGTTCACAAGCAGAGAGGGAGTGTGTTGGGCGTTGGTGGGGTTCACATGCACAGAGGGAGTGTGTTTGGTGTTGGTGAGGTTCACATGCACAGAGGGAGTGTGTTTGGTGTTGGTGAGGTTCACATGCACAGAGGGAGTGTGTTTGGTGTTGGTGAGGTTCACATGCACAGAGGGAGTGTGTTTGGTGTTGGTGAGGTTCACATGCACAGAGGGAGTGTGTTTGGTGTTGAGGTTCACATGCACAGAGGGAGTGTGTTTGGTGTTGAGGTTCACATGCACAGAGGGAGTGTGTTTGGTGTTGGTGAGATTCACATGGAGAGAGGGAGTGTGTTTGGTGTTGGTGAGGTTCACATGCAGAGAGGGAGTATGTTTGGTGTTGGTGAGGTTCACATGCAGCGAGGGAGTGTGTTTGGTGTTGAGGTTCACATGCACAGAGGGAGTGTGTTTGGTGTTGGTGAGGTTCACATGCAGAGAGGGAGTGTGTTTGGTGTTGGTGTGGATCACGTGCACAGAGGGAGTGTGTTTGGTGTTGAGGTTCACATGCACAGAGGGAGTGTGTTTGGTGTTGGTGAGCTTCACATGGAGAGAGGGAGTGTGTTTGGTGTTGGTGAGTTTCACATGCAGAGATGGAGTATGTTTGGTGTTGGTGAGGTTCACATGCAGAGAGGGAGTGTGTTTGGCGTTGGTGTGGTTCACATGTAGAAATGGAGTTTGTTTGGTGTTAAGGTTCACATGCAGAGAGGGAGTGTGTTTGGTGTTGGTGTGGTTCACATGCAGAGAGGGAGTGTGTTTGGTGTTGGTGTGGATCACGTGCACAGAGGGAGTGTGTTTGGTGTTGAGGTTCACATGCAACAGAGGGAGTGTGTTTGGTGTTGGTGAGGTTCACATGGAGAGAGGGAGTGTGTTTGGTGTTGGTGAAGGTTCACATGCAGAGAGGGAGTGTGTTTGGTGTTGGTGAGGTTCACATGCAGAGAGGGAGTGTGTTTGGTGTTGGTGTGGTTCACAAGCAGAGAGGGAGTGTGTTTGGTGTTGGTGTGGTTCACATGCAGAGAGGGAGTGTGTTTGGTGTTGGTGAGGTTCACATGCAGAGAGGGAGTGTGTTTGGTGTTGGTGTGGTTCACAAGCAGAGAGGGAGTGTGTTGGGCGTTGGTGGGGTTCACATGCACAGAGGGAGTGTGTTTGGTGTTGGTGAGGTTCACATGCACAGAGGGAGTGTGTTTGGTGTTGGTGAGGTTCACATGCACAGAGGGAGTGTGTTTGGTGTTGGTGAGGTTCACATGCACAGAGGGAGTGTGTTTGGTGTTGGTGAGGTTCACATGCACAGAGGGAGTGTGTTTGGTGTTGGTGAGGTTCACATGTAGAGATGGAGTGTGTTTGGTGTTGAGGTTCACATGCAGAGAGGGAGTGTGTTTGGTGTTGGTGTGGATCACGTGCACAGAGGGAGTGTGTTTGGTGTTGAGGTTCACATGCACAGAGGGAGTGTGTTTGGTGTTGGTGAGGTTCACATGGAGAGAGGGAGTGTGTTTGGTGTTGGTGAAGGTTCACATGCAGAGGGGAGTGTGTTTGGTGTTGGTGAAGGTTCACATGCAGAGAGGGAGTGTGTTTGGTGTTGGTGAGGTTCACATGCAGAGAGGGAGTGTGTTTGGCGTTGGTGAGGTTCACATGCAGAGAGGGAGTATGTTTGGTGTTGGTGAGGTTCACATGCAGAGAGGGAGTGTGTTTGGCGTTGGTGTGGTTCACATTGTAGAGATGGAGTTTGTTTGGTGTTAAGGGCAGAGAGGGAGTGTGTTTGGTGTTGGTGTGGTTCACATGCAGAGAGGGAGTGTGTTTGGTGTTGGTGTGGATCACGTGCACAGAGGGAGTGTGTTTGGTGTTGAGGTTCACATGCACAGAGGGAGTGTGTTTGGTGTTGGTGAGGTTCACATGGAGAGAGGGAGTGTGTTTGGTGTTGGTGAAGGTTCACATGCAGAGAGGGAGTGTGTTTGGTGTTGGTGAGGTTCACATGCAGAGAGGGAGTGTGTTTGGTGTTGGTGAGGTTCACATGCAGAGAGGGAGTGTGTTTGGTGTTGGTGAGGTTCACATGGAGAGAGGGAGTGTGTTTTTTGTTGGTGAGGTTCACATGCAGAGAGGGAGTGTGTTTGGTGTTGGTGCGGTTCACATGCGAGAGGGAGTGTGTTTGGTGTTGGTGAGGTTCACATGTAGAGATGGAGTGTGTTTGGTGTTGAGGTTCACATGCACAGAGGGAGTGTGTTTGGTGTTGGTGAGGTTCACATGCAGAGAGGGAGTGTGTTTGGTGTTGGTGTGGATCACGTGCACAGAGGGAGTGTGTTTGGTGATGAGGTTCACATGCACAGAGGGAGTGTGTTTGGTGTTGGTGAGGTTCACATGGAGAGAGGGAGTGTGTTTGGTGTTGGTGAAGGTTCACATGCAGAGAGGGAGTGTGTTTGGTGTTTGTGAGGTTCACATGCAGAGAGGGAGTGTGTTTGGTGTTGGTGTGATTCACAAGCAGAGAGGGAGTGTGTTTGGTGTTGGTGTGGTTCACATGCAGAGAGGGAGTGTGTTTGGTGTTGGTGAGGTTCACATGCAGAGAGGGAGTGTGTGTTTGGTGTTGGTGTGGTTCACAAGCAGAGAGGGAGTGTGTTGGGCGTTGGTGGGGTTCACATGCACAGAGGGAGTGTGTTTGGTGTTGGTGAGGTTCACGTGCACAGAGGGAGTGTGTTTGGTGTTGGTGAGGTTCACATGCACAGAGGGAGTGTGTTTGGTGTTGGTGAGGTTCACATGCACAGAGGGAGTGTGTTTGGTGTTGAGGTTCACATGCACAGAGGGAGTGTGTTTGGTGTTGAGGTTCACATGCACAGAGGGAGTGTGTTTGGTGTTGGTGAGATTCACATGGAGAGAGGGAGTGTGTTTGGTGTTGGTGAGGTTCACATGCAGAGAGGGAGTATGTTTGGTGTTGGTGAGGTTCACATGCAGCGAGGGAGTGTGTTTGGTGTTGAGGTTCACATGCACAGAGGGAGTGTGTTTGGTGTTGGTGAGGTTCACATGCAGAGAGGGAGTGTGTTTGGTGTTGGTGTGGATCACGTGCACAGAGGGAGTGTGTTTGGTGTTGAGGTTCACATGCACAGAGGGAGTGTGTTTGGTGTTGGTGAGGTTCACATGGAGAGAGGGAGTGTGTTTGGTGTTGGTGAGTTTCACATGCAGAGAGGGAGTATGTTTGGTGTTGGTGAGGTTCACATGCAGAGAGGGAGTGTGTTTGGCGTTGGTGTGGTTCACATGTAGAAATGGAGTTTGTTTGGTGTTAAGGTTCACATGCAGAGAGGGAGTGTGTTTGGTGTTGGTGTGGTTCACATGCAGAGAGGGAGTGTGTTTGGTGTTGGTGTGGATCACGTGCACAGAGGGAGTGTGTTTGGTGTTGAGGTTCACATGCAACAGAGGGAGTGTGTTTGGTGTTGGTGAGGTTCACATGGAGAGAGGGAGTGTGTTTGGTGTTGGTGAAGGTTCACATGCAGAGAGGGAGTGTGTTTGGTGTTGGTGAGGTTCACATGCAGAGAGGGAGTGTGTTTGGTGTTGGTGTGGTTCACAAGCAGAGAGGGAGTGTGTTTGGTGTTGGTGTGGTTCACATGCAGAGAGGGATTGTGTTTGGTGTTGGTGAGGTTCACATGCAGAGAGGGAGTGTGTTTGGTGTTGGTGTGGTTCACAAGCAGAGAGGGAGTGTGTTGGGCGTTGGTGGGGTTCACATGCACAGAGGGAGTGTGTTTGGTGTTGGTGAGGTTCACATGCACAGAGGGAGTGTGTTTGGTGTTGGTGAGGTTCACATGCACAGAGGGAGTGTGTTTGGTGTTGGTGAGGTTCACATGCACAGAGGGAGTGTGTTTGGTGTTGGTGAGGTTCACATGCACAGAGGGAGTGTGTTTGGTGTTGGTGAGGTTCACATGTAGAGATGGAGTGTGTTTGGTGTTGAGGTTCACATGCAGAGAGGGAGTGTGTTTGGTGTTGGTGTGGATCACGTGCACAGAGGGAGTGTGTTTGGTGTTGAGGTTCACATGCACAGAGGGAGTGTGTTTGGTGTTGGTGAGGTTCACATGGAGAGAGGGAGTGTGTTTGGTGTTGGTGAAGGTTCACATGCAGAGAGGGAGTGTGTTTGGTGTTGGTGAAGGTTCACATGCAGAGAGGGAGTGTGTTTGGTGTTGGTGAGGTTCACATGCAGAGAGGGAGTGTGTTTGGCGTTGGTGAGGTTCGCAGAGAGGGAGTATGTTTGGTGTTGGTGAGGTTCACATGCAGAGAGGGAGTGTGTTTGGCGTTGGTGTGGTTCACATTGTAGAGATGGAGTTTGTTTGGTGTTAAGGGCAGAGAGGGAGTGTGTTTGGTGTTGGTGTGGTTCACATGCAGAGAGGGAGTGTGTTTGGTGTTGGTGTGGATCACGTGCACAGAGGGAGTGTGTTTGGTGTTGAGGTTCACATGCACAGAGGGAGTGTATTTGGTGTTAGTGAGGTTCACATGGAGAGAGGGAGTGTGTTTGGTGTTGGTGAAGGTTCACATGCAGAGAGGGAGTGTGTTTGGTGTTGGTGAGGTTCACATGCAGAGAGGGAGTGTGTTTGGTGTTGGTGAGGTTCACATGCAGAGAGGGAGTGTGTTTGGTGTTGGTGAGGTTCACATGGAGAGAGGGAGTGTGTTTGGTGTTGGTGAAGGTTCACATGCAGAGAGGGAGTGTGTTTGGTGTTGGTGAGGTTAACATGCGCAGAGGGAGTGTATTTGGTGTTGGTGAGGTTCACATGCACAGAGGGAGTGTGTTTGGCGTTGGTGAGGTTCACATGCCAGAGGGAGTGTGTTTGGTGTTGGTGGGGTTCACATGCAGAGAGGGAGTGTGTTTGGTGTTGGTGAGTTTCACATGCGCAGAGGGAGTGTGTTTGGCATTGGTGGGGTTCACATGCAGAGAGGGAGTGTGTTTGGTGTTGGTGAGGTTCACATGCAGAGAGGGTGTTTGGTGTTGGTGAGGTTAACATGCGCAGAGGGAGTGTGTTTGGTGTTGGTGAGGTTCACATGCAGCGAGGGCGTGTGGTTGGTGTTGAGGTTCACATGCAGAGAGGGAGTGTGTTTGGTGTTGGTGAGGTTCACATGCAGAGGGGAATGTTTTGTGTTGGTGAGGTTCACATGCAGAGAGGGAGTATGTTTGGTGTTGGTGAGGTTCACATGCAGAGAGGGAGTATGTTTGGTGTTGGTGAGGTTCACATGCAGAGAGGGAGTATGTTTGGTGTTGGTGAGGTTCACATGCAGAGAGGGAGTGTGTTTGGCGTTGGTGTGGTTCACATGTAGAAATGGAGTTTGTTTGGTGTTAAGGTTCACATGCAGAGAGGGAGTGTGTTTGGTGTTGGTGTGGTTCACATGCAGAGAGGGAGTGTGTTTGGTGTTGGTGTGGATCACGTGCACAGAGGGAGTGTGTTTGGTGTTGAGGTTCACATGCACAGAGGGAGTGTGTTTGGTGTTGGTGAGGTTCATGGAGAGAGGGAGTGTGTTTGGTGTTGGTGAAGGTTCACATGCAGAGAGGGAGTGTGTTTGGTGTTGGTGAGGTTCACATGCAGAGAGGGAGTGTGTTTGGTGTTGGTGTGGTTCACAAGCAGAGAGGGAGTGTGTTTGGTGTTGGTGTGGTTCACATGCAGAGAGGGAGTGTGTTTGGTGTTGGTGAGGTTCACATGCAGAGAGGGAGTGTGTTTGGTGTTGGTGTGGTTCACAAGCAGAGAGGGAGTGTGTTGGGCGTTGGTGGGGTTCACATGCACAGAGGGAGTGTGTTTGGTGTTGGTGAGGTTCACATGCACAGAGGGAGTGTGTTTGGTGTTGGTGAGGTTCACATGCACAGAGGGAGTGTGTTTGGTGTTGGTGAGGTTCACATGCACAGAGGGAGTGTGTTTGGTGTTGAGGTTCACATGCACAGAGGGAGTGTGTTTGGTGTTGGTGAGGTTCACATGGAGAGAGGGAGTGTGTTTGGTGTTGGTGAGGTTCACATGCAGAGAGGGAGTATGTTTGGTGTTGGTGAGGTTCACATGCAGCGAGGGAGTGTGTTTGGTGTTGGTGAGGTTCACATGCAGAGAGGGAGTGTGTTTGGCGTTGGGTGGGGTTCACATGCAGAGAGGGAGTGTGTTTGGTGTTGGTGTGGATCACGTGCACAGAGGGAGTGTGTTTGGTGTTGAGGTTCACATGCACAGAGGGAGTGTGTTTGGTGTTGGTGAGGTTCACATGGAGAGAGGGAGTGTGTTTGGTGTTGGTGAGGTTCACATGCAGAGAGGGAGTGTGTTTGGTGTTGGTGAGGTTCACATGCAGAGAGGGAGTATGTTTGGTGTTGGTGAGGTTCACATGCAGAGAGGGAGTGTGTTTGGCGTTGGTGTGGTTCACATGTAGAAATGGAGTTTGTTTGGTGTTAAGGTTCACATGCAGAGAGGGAGTGTGTTTGGTGTTGGTGTGGTTCACATGCAGAGAGGGAGTGTGTTTGGTGTTGGTGTGGATCACGTGCACAGAGGGAGTGTGTTTGGTGTTGAGGTTCACATGCACAGAGGGAGTGTGTTTGGTGTTGGTGAGGTTCACATGGAGAGAGGGAGTGTGTTTGGTGTTGGTGAAGGTTCACATGCAGAGAGGGAGTGTGTTTGGTGTTGGTGAAGGTTCACATGCAGAGAGGGAGTGTGTTTGGTGTTGGTGAGGTTCACATGCAGAGAGGGAGTGTGTTTGGCGTTGGTGAGGTTCACATGCAGAGAGGGATTATGTTTGGTGTTGGTGAGGTTCACATGCAGAGAGGGAGTGTGTTTGGCGTTGGTGTGGTTCACATTGTAGAGATGGAGTTTGTTTGGTGTTAAGGGCAGAGAGGGAGTGTGTTTGGTGTTGGTGTGGTTCACATGCAGAGAGGGAGTGTGTTTGGTGTTGGTGTGGATCACGTGCACAGAGGGAGTGTGTTTGGTGTTGAGGTTCACATGCACAGAGGGAGTGTGTTTGGTGTTGGTGAGGTTCACATGCAGAGAGGGAGTGTGTTTGGTGTTGGTGAGGTTCACATGCAGAGAGGGAGTGTGTTTGGTGTTGGTGAGGTTCACATGGAGAGAGGGAGTGTGTTTGGTGTTGGTGAGGTTCACATGCAGAGAGGGAGTGTGTTTGGTGTTGGTGCGGTTCACATGCGAGAGGGAGTGTGTTTGGTGTTGGTGAGGTTCACATGTAGAGATGGAGTGTGTTTGGTGTTGAGGTTCACATGCAGAGAGGGAGTGTGTTTGGTGTTGGTGAGGTTCACATGCAGAGAGGGAGTGTGTTTGGTGTTGGTGTGGATCACGTGCACAGAGGGAGTGTGTTTGGTGTTGAGGTTCACATGCACAGAGGGAGTGTGTTTGGTGTTGGTGAGGTTCACATGGAGAGAGGGAGTGTGTTTGGTGTTGGTGAGGTTCACATGCAGAGAGGGAGTGTGTTTGGTGTTGGTGAAGGTTCACATGCAGAGAGGGAGTGTGTTTGGTGTTGGTGAGGTTCACATGCAGAGAGGGAGTGTGTTTGGCGTTGGTGAGGTTCACATGGAGAGAGGGAGTGTGTTTGGTGTTGGTGAAGGTTCACATGCAGAGAGGGAGTGTGTTTGGTGTTGGTGAAGGTTCACATGCAGAGAGGGAGTGTGTTTGGTGTTGGTGAAGGTTCACATGCAGAGAGGGAGTGTGTTTGGTGTTGGTGAGGTTCACATGGAGAGAGGGAGTGTGTTTGGTGTTGGTGAAGGTTCACATGCAGAGAGGGAGTGTGTTTGGTGTTGGTGAAGGTTCACATGCAGAGAGGGAGTGTGTTTGGTGTTGGTGAGGTTCACATGCAGAGAGGGAGTGTGTTTGGCGTTGGTGAGGTTCACATGCAGAGAGGGATTATGTTTGGTGTTGGTGAGGTTCACATGCAGAGAGGGAGTGTGTTTGGCGTTGGTGTGGTTCACATTGTAGAGATGGAGTTTGTTTGGTGTTAAGGGCAGAGAGGGAGTGTGTTTGGTGTTGGTGTGGTTCACATGCAGAGAGGGAGTGTGTTTGGTGTTGGTGAGGTTCACATGGAGAGAGGGAGTGTGTTTGGTGTTGGTGAAGGTTCACATGCAGAGAGGGAGTGTGTTTGGTGTTGGTGAGGTTCACATGCAGAGAGGGAGTGTGTTTGGTGTTGGTGAGGTTCACATGCAGAGAGGGAGTGTGTTTGGTGTTGGTGAGGTTCACATGGAGAGAGGGAGTGTGTTTGGTGTTGGTGAGGTTCACATGCAGAGAGGGAGTGTGTTTGGTGTTGGTGCGGTTCACATGCGAGAGGGAGTGTGTTTGGTGTTGGTGAGGTTCACATGTAGAGATGGAGTGTGTTTGGTGTTGAGGTTCACATGCAGAGAGGGAGTGTGTTTGGTGTTGGTGAGGTTCACATGCAGAGAGGGAGTGTGTTTGGTGTTGGTGTGGATCACGTGCACAGAGGGAGTGTGTTTGGTGTTGAGGTTCACATGCACAGAGGGAGTGTGTTTGGTGTTGGTGAGGTTCACATGGAGAGAGGGAGTGTGTTTGGTGTTGGTGAAGGTTCACATGCAGAGAGGGAGTGTGTTTGGTGTTTGTGAGGTTCACATGCAGAGAGGGAGTGTGTTTGGTGTTGGTGTGATTCACAAGCAGAGAGGGAGTGTGTTTGGTGTTGGTGTGGTTCACATGCAGAGAGGGAGTGTGTTTGGTGTTGGTGTGGTTCACATGCAGAGAGGGAGTGTGTTTGGTGTTGGTGAGGTTCACATGCAGAGAGGGAGTGTGTTTGGTGTTGGTGTGGTTCACAAGCAGAGAGGGAGTGTGTTGGGCGTTGGTGGGGTTCACATGCACAGAGGGAGTGTGTTTGGTGTTGGTGAGGTTCACATGCACAGAGGGAGTGTGTTTGGTGTTGGTGAGGTTCACATGCACAGAGGGAGTGTGTTTGGTGTTGGTGAGGTTCACATGCACAGAGGGAGTGTGTTTGGTGTTGGTGAGGTTCACATGCACAGAGGGAGTGTGTTTGGTGTTGGTGAGGTTCACATGTAGAGATGGAGTGTGTTTGGTGTTGAGGTTCACATGCAGAGAGGGAGTGTGTTTGGTGTTGGTGTGGATCACGTGCACAGAGGGAGTGTGTTTGGTGTTGAGGTTCACATGCACAGAGGGAGTGTGTTTGGTGTTGGTGAGGTTCACATGGAGAGAGGGAGTGTGTTTGGTGTTGGTGAAGGTTCACATGCAGAGAGGGAGTGTGTTTGGTGTTGGTGAAGGTTCACATGCAGAGAGGGAGTGTGTTTGGTGTTGGTGAGGTTCACATGCAGAGAGGGAGTGTGTTTGGCGTTGGTGAGGTTCACATGCAGAGAGGGAGTATGTTTGGTGTTGGTGAGGTTCACATGCAGAGAGGGAGTGTGTTTGGCGTTGGTGTGGTTCACATTGTAGAGATGGAGTTTGTTTGGTGTTAAGGGCAGAGAGGGAGTGTGTTTGGTGTTGGTGTGGTTCACATGCAGAGAGGGAGTGTGTTTGGTGTTGGTGTGGATCACGTGCACAGAGAGAGTGTGTTTGGTGTTGAGGTTCACATGCACAGAGGGAGTGTGTTTGGTGTTGGTGAGGTTCACATGGAGAGAGGGAGTGTGTTTGGTGTTGGTGAAGGTTCACATGCAGAGAGGGAGTGTGTTTGGTGTTGGTGAGGTTCACATGCAGAGAGGGAGTATGTTTGGTGTTGGTGAGGTTCACATGCAGAGAGGGAGTGTGTTTGGTGTTGGTGTGGATCACGTGCACAGAGGGAGTGTGTTTGGTGTTGAGGTTCACATGCACAGAGGGAGTGTGTTTGGTGTTGGTGAGGTTCACATGGAGAGAGGGAGTGTGTTTGGTGTTGGTGAGGTTCACATGCAGAGAGGGAGTGTGTTTGGTGTTGGTGAAGGTTCACATGCAGAGAGGGAGTGTGTTTGGTGTTGGTGAGGTTCACATGCAGAGAGGGAGTGTGTTTGGCGTTGGTGAGGTTCACATGGAGAGAGGGAGTGTGTTTGGTGTTGGTGAAGGTTCACATGCAGAGAGGGAGTGTGTTTGGTGTTGGTGAAGGTTCACATGCAGAGAGGGAGTGTGTTTGGTGTTGGTGAAGGTTCACATGCAGAGAGGGAGTGTGTTTGGTGTTGGTGAGGTTCACATGGAGAGAGGGAGTGTGTTTGGTGTTGGTGAAGGTTCACATGCAGAGAGGGAGTGTGTTTGGTGTTGGTGAAGGTTCACATGCAGAGAGGGAGTGTGTTTGGTGTTGGTGAGGTTCACATGCAGAGAGGGAGTGTGTTTGGCGTTGGTGAGGTTCACATGCAGAGAGGGATTATGTTTGGTGTTGGTGAGGTTCACATGCAGAGAGGGAGTGTGTTTGGCGTTGGTGTGGTTCACATTGTAGAGATGGAGTTTGTTTGGTGTTAAGGGCAGAGAGGGAGTGTGTTTGGTGTTGGTGTGGTTCACATGCAGAGAGGGAGTGTGTTTGGTGTTGGTGAGGTTCACATGGAGAGAGGGAGTGTGTTTGGTGTTGGTGAAGGTTCACATGCAGAGAGGGAGTGTGTTTGGTGTTGGTGAGGTTCACATGCAGAGAGGGAGTGTGTTTGGTGTTGGTGAGGTTCACATGCAGAGAGGGAGTGTGTTTGGTGTTGGTGAGGTTCACATGGAGAGAGGGAGTGTGTTTGGTGTTGGTGAGGTTCACATGCAGAGAGGGAGTGTGTTTGGTGTTGGTGCGGTTCACATGCGAGAGGGAGTGTGTTTGGTGTTGGTGAGGTTCACATGTAGAGATGGAGTGTGTTTGGTGTTGAGGTTCACATGCAGAGAGGGAGTGTGTTTGGTGTTGGTGAGGTTCACATGCAGAGAGGGAGTGTGTTTGGTGTTGGTGTGGATCACGTGCACAGAGGGAGTGTGTTTGGTGTTGAGGTTCACATGCACAGAGGGAGTGTGTTTGGTGTTGGTGAGGTTCACATGGAGAGAGGGAGTGTGTTTGGTGTTGGTGAAGGTTCACATGCAGAGAGGGAGTGTGTTTGGTGTTTGTGAGGTTCACATGCAGAGAGGGAGTGTGTTTGGTGTTGGTGTGATTCACAAGCAGAGAGGGAGTGTGTTTGGTGTTGGTGTGGTTCACATGCAGAGAGGGAGTGTGTTTGGTGTTGGTGTGGTTCACATGCAGAGAGGGAGTGTGTTTGGTGTTGGTGAGGTTCACATGCAGAGAGGGAGTGTGTTTGGTGTTGGTGTGGTTCACAAGCAGAGAGGGAGTGTGTTGGGCGTTGGTGGGGTTCACATGCACAGAGGGAGTGTGTTTGGTGTTGGTGAGGTTCACATGCACAGAGGGAGTGTGTTTGGTGTTGGTGAGGTTCACATGCACAGAGGGAGTGTGTTTGGTGTTGGTGAGGTTCACATGCACAGAGGGAGTGTGTTTGGTGTTGGTGAGGTTCACATGCACAGAGGGAGTGTGTTTGGTGTTGGTGAGGTTCACATGTAGAGATGGAGTGTGTTTGGTGTTGAGGTTCACATGCAGAGAGGGAGTGTGTTTGGTGTTGGTGTGGATCACGTGCACAGAGGGAGTGTGTTTGGTGTTGAGGTTCACATGCACAGAGGGAGTGTGTTTGGTGTTGGTGAGGTTCACATGGAGAGAGGGAGTGTGTTTGGTGTTGGTGAAGGTTCACATGCAGAGAGGGAGTGTGTTTGGTGTTGGTGAAGGTTCACATGCAGAGAGGGAGTGTGTTTGGTGTTGGTGAGGTTCACATGCAGAGAGGGAGTGTGTTTGGCGTTGGTGAGGTTCACATGCAGAGAGGGAGTATGTTTGGTGTTGGTGAGGTTCACATGCAGAGAGGGAGTGTGTTTGGCGTTGGTGTGGTTCACATTGTAGAGATGGAGTTTGTTTGGTGTTAAGGGCAGAGAGGGAGTGTGTTTGGTGTTGGTGTGGTTCACATGCAGAGAGGGAGTGTGTTTGGTGTTGGTGTGGATCACGTGCACAGAGAGAGTGTGTTTGGTGTTGAGGTTCACATGCACAGAGGGAGTGTGTTTGGTGTTGGTGAGGTTCACATGGAGAGAGGGAGTGTGTTTGGTGTTGGTGAAGGTTCACATGCAGAGAGGGAGTGTGTTTGGTGTTGGTGAGGTTCACATGCAGAGAGGGAGTATGTTTGGTGTTGGTGAGGTTCACATGCAGAGAGGGAGTGTGTTTGGTGTTGGTGTGGATCACGTGCACAGAGGGAGTGTGTTTGGTGTTGAGGTTCACATGCACAGAGGGAGTGTGTTTGGTGTTGGTGAGGTTCACATGGAGAGAGGGAGTGTGTTTGGTGTTGGTGAGGTTCACATGCAGAGAGGGAGTGTGTTTGGTGTTGGTGAAGGTTCACATGCAGAGAGGGAGTGTGTTTGGTGTTGGTGAGGTTCACATGCAGAGAGGGAGTGTGTTTGGCGTTGGTGAGGTTCACATGGAGAGAGGGAGTGTGTTTGGTGTTGGTGAAGGTTCACATGCAGAGAGGGAGTGTGTTTGGTGTTGGTGAAGGTTCACATGCAGAGAGGGAGTGTGTTTGGTGTTGGTGAAGGTTCACATGCAGAGAGGGAGTGTGTTTGGTGTTGGTGAGGTTCACATGGAGAGAGGGAGTGTGTTTGGTGTTGGTGAAGGTTCACATGCAGAGAGGGAGTGTGTTTGGTGTTGGTGAAGGTTCACATGCAGAGAGGGAGTGTGTTTGGTGTTGGTGAGGTTCACATGCAGAGAGGGAGTGTGTTTGGCGTTGGTGAGGTTCACATGCAGAGAGGGATTATGTTTGGTGTTGGTGAGGTTCACATGCAGAGAGGGAGTGTGTTTGGCGTTGGTGTGGTTCACATTGTAGAGATGGAGTTTGTTTGGTGTTAAGGGCAGAGAGGGAGTGTGTTTGGTGTTGGTGTGGTTCACATGCAGAGAGGGAGTGTGTTTGGTGTTGGTGAGGTTCACATGGAGAGAGGGAGTGTGTTTGGTGTTGGTGAAGGTTCACATGCAGAGAGGGAGTGTGTTTGGTGTTGGTGAGGTTCACATGCAGAGAGGGAGTGTGTTTGGTGTTGGTGAGGTTCACATGCAGAGAGGGAGTGTGTTTGGTGTTGGTGAGGTTCACATGGAGAGAGGGAGTGTGTTTGGTGTTGGTGAGGTTCACATGCAGAGAGGGAGTGTGTTTGGTGTTGGTGCGGTTCACATGCGAGAGGGAGTGTGTTTGGTGTTGGTGAGGTTCACATGTGAGATGGAGTGTGTTTGGTGTTGAGGTTCACATGCAGAGAGGGAGTGTGTTTGGTGTTGGTGAGGTTCACATGCAGAGAGGGAGTGTGTTTGGTGTTGGTGTGGATCACGTGCACAGAGGGAGTGTGTTTGGTGTTGAGGTTCACATGCACAGAGGGAGTGTGTTTGGTGTTGGTGAGGTTCACATGGAGAGAGGGAGTGTGTTTGGTGTTGGTGAAGGTTCACATGCAGAGAGGGAGTGTGTTTGGTGTTTGTGAGGTTCACATGCAGAGAG
>NW_026707943.1:10000-12500 GCF_902713425.1 Acipenser ruthenus
CGGGGGCTGTCCCCGGGGCCGTGGAACCCTGCCCGGGGCAGTGGAACCCAAGCCGGGGCCGTGGAACCCAAGCCGGGGCAGTGGGAGCAGAGGCCTGGGTGGTGGGAGCCAGCCCGGGGCCGTGGAACCCAAGCCGGGGCAGTGGGAGCCAGCCCGGGGAGGCTGGAGCTGTCCCCGGGGTCCTGGAACCCTGCCCGGGCAAGTGGGAGCCAGCCCGGGGAGGCTGGAGCTGTCCCCGGGGTCCTGGAACCCTGCCCGGGCAAGTGGGAGCCAGCCCGGGGAGGCTGGAGCTGTCCCCGTGGTCCTGGAACCCTGCCCGGGCAAGTGGGAGCAGAGGCCTGGGTGGTGGGAGGCGGGAGCAGAGGCCTGGGCGGCGGGAGCTGTCCCCGGGGCCGTGGAACCCTGCCCGGGCAAGTGGGAGCCAGCCCAGGGAGGCTGGAGCTGTCCCCGGGGCTGTGGAACCCAAGCCGGGGCAGTGGGAGCAGAGGCCTGGGTGGTGGGAGCCAGCCCGGGGCCGTGGAACCCTGCCCGGGCAAGTGGGAGCCAGCCCAGGGAGGCTGGAGCTGTCCCCGGGGCTGTGGAACCCAAGCCGGGGCCGTGGAACCCAAGCCGGGGCAGTGGGAGCAGAGGCCTGGGTGGTGGGAGCCAGCCCGGGGCCGTGGAACCCAAGCCGGGGCAAAGGCTGGAGCTGTCCCCGGGGCCGTGGAACCCAAGCCGGGGTGGTGGGAGGCGGGGGCTGTCCCCGGGGCCGTGGAACCCTGCCCGGGGCGGTGGAACCCAAGCCGGGGCAGTGGGAGCAGAGGCCTGGGTGGTGGGAGCCAGCCCGGGGCCGTGGAACCCAAGCTGGGGCAGTGGGAGCAGAGGCCTGGGTGGTGGGAGGCGGGAACTGTCCCCGGGGCTGTGGAACCCAAGCCGGGGCCGTGGAACCCAAGCCGGGGCAGTGGGAGCAGAGGCCTGGGTGGTGGGAGCCAGCCCGGGGCCGTGGAACCCTGCCCGGGGCAAGTGCGAGCCATAGCCTGGGTCCCCATTCAGTAACATGACCATAGGCACAGTTAGCTGACATGACCAGAGGCGGAATTAGCTGACATGACCATAGGCGGAATTAGCCTACATGACCAGAGGCACAGTTAGCTGACATGACCATAGGCACAGTTAGCTGACATGACCAGAGGCGGAATTAGCTGACATGACCAGAGGCGGAATTAGCTGACATGACCAGAGGCGGAATTAGCTGACATGACCATGGGCAGAAGTAGCTGACATGACCATGGGCAGAAGTAGCTGACATGACCATGGGCAGAAGTAGCTGACATGACCATGGGCAGAAGTAGCTGACATGACCATAGGCACAGTTAGCTGACATGACCATAGGCAGAAGTAGCTGACATGACCATAGGCAGAAGTAGCTGACATGACCATAGGCAGAAGTAGCTGACATGACCATGGGCAGAAGTAGCTGACATGACCATGGGCAGAAGTAGCTGACATGACCATGGGCAGAAGTAGCTGACATGACCATAGGCACAGTTAGCTGACATGACCATAGGCAGAAGTAGCTGACATGACCATAGGCAGAAGTAGCTGACATGACCATAGGCAGAAGTAGCTGACATGACCATGGGCAGAAGTAGCTGACATGACCATAGGCACAGTTAGCTGACATGACCATAGGCACAGTTAGCTGACATGACCATAGGCGGAGTTAGCTGACATGACCATAGGCACAGTTAGCTGACATGACCATAGGCACAGTTAGCTGACATGACCATAGGCAGAAGTAGCTGACATGACCATAGGCAGAAGTAGCTGACATGACCATGGGCAGAAGTAGCTGACATGACCATAGGCGGAGTTAGCTGACATGACCATAGGCACAGTTAGCTGACATGACCATAGGCACAGTTAGCTGACATGACCATAGGCGGAGTTAGCTGACATGACCAGAGGCGGAATTAGCTAATATGACCATAGGCGGAATTAGCTGACATGACCAGAGGCAGAATTAGCCTACATGACCATGGGCAGAAGTAGCTGACATGACCAGAGCTCCAATTAAAAGTTACCTTCTTCTGAAGGGACAGATTTGCTATGTGTTACGGAGCGAGAGTTCCAGGAGGTCCCTGTGAACTCGTGGCTTCCTCCCTTAATGCAACTAGATGGCAGATACACTGGGGAGGTAGGTGCATATTACTAGGGGCACGGCATTTTCGATCAAAAAAATATTTCTAAGTCAGGACGGAGGTTCATTCTAAGGGCACGAGCGACCGATCTAAGCCGTGTGGGAGGCCCTGCACCCCGGTCAGGGTCCCCCTTCACCCCCTGGCGACATCCTCCCTTGGAAGTCTGCCCGGTGGCCCCCTCCCGCGCCCGGCGCCGGTTCAGGCCGGGCTGGAGGCCCCGTTCCTCGGGCTCAGGACCGGGCTAAGCCCCCTTAAGGACCTGGCCAAGCTCTGGTCACGTTGCGGGAAGGGGGGGGGGGTTGACCTCCCGTGCCCGGGCG
>NW_026707944.1:0-17732 GCF_902713425.1 Acipenser ruthenus
CAGCTTGCAAGTGTGGCAATCTGGGAATACTAAATAATAAACATCCATCAATTCTGAGCTGTTTTCAGTTCTAACATAACTACAGCATATGTTTTATTGTGAGCAGCAGCTCTTATGAAATTATTTTGAATTGTATCCACTCTCAAGTTTCTTTAACTGTACAGTGCAGAGCAGAAAAACAACGTGACACGTCATAACGGTTCTGCAGTCCACACATTACCAAGCACATGTGCGGTTATTGCGTCCCTGTAGTTTCTCAAAACAATCTTTAAACCTGGTCTGCCTAAATTGTGTGTACAGTAAATATAAAACAAAAAGAAAGATCAATGTCATTTTCTCTGTTAGCATTGGACTACTCATTGTCTACCCCATAACAAAGTGCTCCCCACGATTATCAATGACATCTATAGCATATTTTGTTATGTTGATAACATTTTACAGGATAATTTTAGGTGGTCATTTCAAAGTACTGTACCAATAGTACTACAAAGAAATGTTATTATTTTGGTGTTAGGTGTATTAAAAGTTATGGATTTGCTTACCTAAAAATCAGAATGTGAGCGTTTTAAAATGAACCAATAACCGGTGGAAATGTAAATACATCTTTGATTTATTATTATTATTATTATTATTATTATTATTATTATTATTATTGTTGGTGTTGGTGTTGGTGTTGTTTTGACTAACAGGTCATTGATGGTGTACTTATTCAATAAATATATATATATATATATATATATATATATATATATATATATATATATATATATATATATATATATATATATATATATATATATATATATATATATATATATATATATATATATATATATATATATATATATATATGTCAATAGAATGTCTTTATTAAGAAAACGAAAAAGATATGCACCCATTTTCTGCTCATTCTATTCTCGTCATTACGGTAATACACATGTGTGGAATTCCGTGGTATTTAGGTGGCGTTGTCTTTTCTGTGGATTACGGTCGTGTACCCCGGTGGGGGTGAAGTTTGGGAATGTAACCACACAAGAGGAGAGGGATTTTTGTTGTTGCTGTTGCAGAGCGCACTTTCACAATGATGTGCAAAGGGAAGCAGCTGGCTCCGGTCGCCGTGTCTTATTATATTTTGGTTTCATTGCTTGCATCTATCTCTGATGGGAATCCTATTCGTCGCAACAGTACAGTCAGCGGTACTAGTGAGGGAGATATTAGTAGTAAAATAATAACAATAAAAACTAATGATGCGACAGTAAACGTAACTGCTAGCAACCGCAGCACTGGAAAGAAGACTAACGAGACTGTAAGTAACACAACTGACATTGCAAAGCCAACGATTCAGTCTGCAGACACCAAAACTGATAACAAGATTAGTATCAGCTACAACACTGAGGATTTGGAGGAGCCCATCACTAAAGACGTTATCAGGAGGGTGTGGTACAAGCGACAGGGGGAATCCGACGAACAACCGACTGGTGCTGGTAAGAAATGTAGAGCACACACCACAAAACAGCTGGTTACTTTTAGAGCAATTCAGTAATAGCTTAGTCTTGACTGTTTATGAAGTACAGCACAGCTCGCCACTAATTTAGCAGTGTATGTCATATATATATATATATATATATATATATATATATATATATATATATATATATATATATATAGACACACACACACACACACACACACACACACACAGTGTATACACACACCTGTCAACATTGAGCTTTTGAAAACTGAAATCTTAGTGGCCTGAATTGAAGTGAACCATGTTTCTGTGAGTCATTTAGCTTGAGCTGAAGTAGGGTCCAACACCATTTTGTTTCCATATCGCTGCATATAACCAGGGTTGCCCTAAATTGGGCAGAGCCCAAATTCTGTAGTAAACTAGTACAGGAAACACACATTTTGCAGGTGTGTAATAAAAATTAAAAAAAAAGTCTAAGGCAGTGCTGTCCAATCCTAGTCCTGAATGGACGTTCCACTCCAGGTCTAACAGGTAAAATATTATAATTAACAACTTCAGGGTCTGGTTGAAGTTTTATTGGTCCAATTAAACGATTTAGAATAGGGGTGGAACAAAGTCCAGGAGTGGAAGGGCCAGCTTTGGTCACCCCTGCACCAAAGCACCACAATAGAGTTCTCTCATATAATATATATGGAATATGGAAGGAAATGCAGTCTTTGTGAGGATCACATAAACAGCAATTCAACAGTTCCCTCAAGGCAAATTCTCTCTCAAAAACCCTAGCCTAATTTCAAGCTTCCTGCGATATTTTCAGCCTCACGAGTTGTCTTTGTTGCTAGCTTTTTTAGACCGAGAATGAAACAAGCATTCCATGGGCTCGCCCAAAATAAGCAACAAAACATGGAAACGCATGTGAAACCAATGCTGAGCTTCAGAGATAACTCACGGTGACCCAAATTCTGATCTAGATTGTGCTGCTGGAAGCAGGGGTTTAGCCTGCTCTAGATTGTGCTACTGGAAGCAGGGTTTTAGTCTGATCTAGATTGTGGGTGAGCAGGTCAGCAGGTTTCTCTGTGCTTTAATATTGTCATATATTATTTATTTTTTTTTGTAACACAAAGCTCCAAAGAATTGTTAGGATTGTCATAAGCAAAGCAATAGCTTCCATCCTTTCCGTTCTGTAAACCAATGAATGGGACATTAGCAGCAAGGCTTGCTCAGAAAAAAAACGCCAACATGTGTTAAATACTTGCATTGCATGGAAACTTTTCCCTCAACTCGGGTAGACTATCAATGGGGGTTGAGGAGGAATGTGAGAGAACCCGGATCAGCTCGGATTGGCTGTCAATGTGTGCTCATGGAGGTACACGGGAGCTCTTGTTTTGCACCTCTTGTATAATAATTTCACTATTATTTTAAGAGAATTTAAAGGGGAAGTCAAGTTTACGGAACATTTTTAGAAAATAAGTCTGAACACTGTTTTAACAAAAACTGATTTACGTTTTCTAGCCTGTTTAAACTTAAGACCAGGAGTGTTAAAATATTTAAGAAGCGGATAAAGATCTGGAAGAAATCAAAGGTCAAGGTCTTTACAAAGTGACTGCAGAAAAAACTGGAGCAGCATATGTATCTAAATGTACAGAATTGGTGAGTTTTGTTTTGTTGTATATTTTTGTTTAGGAGATCTTTTATGGATGGGAAATAGACCATTCTTTTTCCTTTGCAAGAGTTGGCAAGGCTACAAGTAGGTCAGATGTTGGATTCTATTGAAGCTGGCATTGAAGTTGGGCACAGTGCACTTCAAACCGCATCATGGAGAGAGAATTCCAGTGCTTTAGCTGGTCTAACATCGCCTAGTTATAATTATTTATTTGTTTTGGTTTCTTCTGTTTTTGTGCTGAGTATGAAATAGTGACTTGTAGAGATGCAATATTAATCAATGATCTCCATGGCTTTTATTATGATAGCATCAATTGATTGATTAATCGACTCACATACTGTGTATATTACTATCACTTGCATGTTAGCAGTTGTATTCAAGGTTTTCATAAAGAATCTGCATTTTTTTGCTTCTTTCTTTTTAATGATAAAGTTTTCTTAATGCATATATGTTGCATACTTTTTGATTTTGAATAATAAAGTTCTCACTACAGGGATTGTTGTCGATTTTGTTATATGCCGGAGATATTCAAGTAGGAAACTGCTTGGTACTTGGGCAGACTCTGATGGGACTCGCTGTACAGAATGCTAACAGTACCAGTGCAAACCCAAACAGACACATACATATTTAAGAGATGTTCAGACGAAAAAAAACCATCAGTTAAATAAAAATCCAGTCGCTTACTCACATGATTAGATTTTCAAAGCAGTGGCTATTTTCCAGGCATTATCTTGAATTGCTCTGTAAACCACAGAGGGAGGAAACTGCCTTTTTTTGCTGATGGAAGCAGAAAGTCAGGCAATGCTAAAAGAAGCGTGGAAAAGCTAATACAAAACAGATGTGGCTGAGCTGCAGCTGTACCTGCAGGGCTGTTGGGACAAACTGCTAAAGAATGCAGGGGGTCTTGACAGAAAATTGGGTCAGCTTTGGAGCAAACTGTTCCTGAACAGATGTGACATGTTATACGAACGGTCTGTTAAATGCATGCTTTGATTAAACAGGAGTTACATTTCTTCTGGTGCATAGAGTTCATCAGCTGGACAGTTGTCCCCAAGACTAGAAGTCTTATTTTTTTGTATGGTGTTATTAAGTAAGTTTAAGAATTCTCAATTGCAATAAAAAAACAGTTTAAATTAGGAAGCGCAATTTAAATAGAGAATGTACAATATCAAATTGGATTCAACCAATTTAAAATACAGTACGGTCTATAGAAGATAGCTGATTATCATGAAACAAATAGAGCTGGTCTTTGTTCCATTTCCTGGGTGAACTCTTCATCGACACACTACTCGACCCTCAACTAAAGAAACATCCAAAACATGGTCCTGAGGAGACCAATGGATAAGATCAACACTATGTAGTTGACTCAAAATCTTCATCTACATGACTATCTAATAGTAGGGATTTTCCAGCTGGACTATAAGGATACACATATATTTTACACATATCTAGAGAATCGCTTATTCAGTTGTGATGAAACTTAAGCTGAGGGAACACAAAGCCACTTTTTCAGAAACAGTGGCTTGAAATCTGGTTATATGAGACTGGAAGACCTAGTTTGAGGCAACTTTGCTGTATCAATCCCCAAGTCTCCCCTGGTGTGCCATGCAGGGGCCTGAAACCTAGGCTCCTGACACCAAGTTTAAGCTTTGTGTTATTATTATTATTATTATTATTATTATTTATTTCTTAACAGACGCCCTTATCCAGGGCGACTTACAATTGTTACAAGATATCACATTATTTTTACATACAATTACCCATTTATACAGTTGGGTTTTTACTGGAGCAATCTAGGTAAAGAACCTTGCTCAAGGGTACAACAGCAGTGTCCCCTACCAGGGATTGAACCCACGACCTTCTAGTCAAGAGTCCAGAGCCCTAACCATTACTCCACACTGCTGCCCGCAGATTTAGCCTGGACTTACTTTTATTGAGAGTTTCACAATCTGGAAGTACAGTATATGAAGGTAGCTGTCCATCCCTCTGTATGTCATTTTTAGATGTGCATACCCGTCCTACATGTTCATATTACTGAGAGCTCCAATATTGAATTTACAGCTGGGGGGGGGGGGGGGGGTATGACTCCACTGGCATTTTTGTAGAAAAGTACTTTTTCTTTGTAAAATATATACAAAGCTTATCTGTAAGCTTGTTGATTTCCTCTCCAGGGTATTCTTTAACTCGGGTATATACTCTGGGGTCCAAGAGGAAGCAGTGACTTCCTGTGTTGAATCATAAGGAGTGTTTGTTCTTCTCACAGCTCCCCTCCTTACCGTTACAATTCTCTCAGCTCCCCTCCCTTACCGTTACAATTCTCTCAGCTTTCCCCCCTTATTGTTACAGTTCTCTCAAGGTCTTGAGGGCTCATTTCCATTTGATTTGCTTGGAAACCACAACAAGGCTCTAGATGGTGCTCTTCATTATTATTATTATTATTATTTATTTATTTATTTATTTATTTATTTATTTATTTCTTAGCAGACACCCTTATCCAGGACGACTTACAGTTGTTACAAGATATCACATTATTTTTACATACAGTTACATTATTTTTTTACACATTATTTTTACATACAATTACCCATTTACAGTTGGGTTTTTACTGGAGCAATCTAGGTAAAGTACCTTGCTCAAGGGTACAGCAGCAGTGTCCGCCATCTGGGATTGAACCCCGACCCTCCGGTCAAGAGTCCAGAGCCCTAACCACTACTCATGAAGCTTCCATCAGTATTGCTCTGTGAAAATGTAACCTGGTTTACTTTTCAAACACCCAGCTAAATCCAAAGCATGCTAAATATATAGCCTTGATGATAATAATAGACAGGGGCAGGGTGATATACATTTTGTAAAATCCGTAAAATGTTGTAGGAGTGTGGAGTAGTGGTTAGGGCTCTGGACTCTTGACCAGAGGGTTGTGGGTTCAATCCCCAGTGGGGGACACTGCTGTTGTACCCTTGAGCAAGGTACTTTACCTAGATTACTCCAGTAGAAACCCAACTGTATAAATGGGTAATTGTATGTAAAAATAAATAAATAATGCAATATCTGTATAATGTGAAATAATGTATAATGTGATATCTTGTAACAATTGTAAGTCGCCCTGGATAAGGGCATCTGCTAAGAAATAAATAATAATAATAATATGTTTTTAACAAGTTGTTTCCCATGGACCAGCAGGCTTCAAAGGCACACAAGCACCAGACTTTTATAGTGGTGATTAAACAACTGCTAAGAATATTCCTACACTAGGCCAGATTAAGTGATTTAAAACATCTCTGTAAAGTTGCCTGTCTTAACAAGGGATTGCACAGGGAGCATCACCATTGGTGTTCCCGTGGGTTAGAGAGAAAAAATTGTCCTGGACTGTCGCCTCACCGTGCTACAGTGGCCTCTATTGGCCAGTCAACCAGTGAGCCTTTGACTGGTCCAGCAAAACAAAAGGAAACCAGCGACGTCCGCTGTATTGCGCCTGTAGAGAGGGGATTTACCTTTGGTTCTCCTGAGTTTTTTGGGGGAGTTGCAACTTGTATTTAGTTTATGGGATAATATGTAAAATATATAATCTCCTTGTTTCAAGTAGGTGCATACAAGGAAGCAGATAGCTGCTTCCTTATTCAAGACAGCACAAATGAACACATCTTCTGCCAGTTACAGTCTCAGAATTGATACCTCTGTGGACCATTCTAGAGACTTCATTTCCACACCATCTACAGTAGCTTCCCTGAAGGACTTAGAGGCAGTTATCCTTGAGGAACAGGCACATTTACCTCTAGAACAATTTAACATGCTCTCAGTGCTGTCCAAGCCCAGGGCCGGCCTTAGTCTGTGTGGGGCCCAAAATAGTGACGACCCCCCCCCCCCCCACCCCAAATAAAAAATAAAAAAAACCCACACATTATATCAATAAAACAGTAGGCTGCTGCTCACCATCAGTAATCAAGTAGGCAAGGCATACCGCATGTGTGCTGTCACTTAAACAAAATAAAAACCGTTTGCAAACATTAAACCTTTTATATAAATCTAAAATTATATTTGACCAATCTACTTATCAAATCCGCGTGTAACATTTCACATTTGGATGCTGCACATTCAGCTGCAGTTTTGAGTGCTCTTTCATTTTTGCTGTGTAAATTACACTAAAACAATATGCCCAACAGATCATGACATTTTTATCTGAATATACAAGTGTTGGAAAACATGGATCGAGAATTGATTAGCAGTTTGCTACGCATGTGGACTGGCAGAGCTATACTGGTGTTCTTTTCTGAAAAGAGATTAATATTGCAGATAGCAGACTGTTTGGTTCAAATTGCATTTACTGCTAACAATTGATAAGAGACCTTGCGTCTACAAGCTTCTTGTCCAACATTGACTGCAAGCTAACAAGATAACAATGCTGTGGACCAGAAGAGGCCAGGCTCTAAGACCTTTGGAATACAAAGCATAAAGGAGCTAAAAGGCTCCCAGGGACTGCCGTTGGACCCAAAGGTTCACAGGGAGAATAAGAGATAATGCCACTGGACTAAAAGGGTCTCAGGCAAAACGGAGAGATAGGAACAAGGAAGATGACAAAAACCAGATGTATGGACCTTTTTGAGGCACCACCAGGGGCTTGAAGAATGCAAGAGTTCAGAGGTCGTCATTAGATTACACACACAGACACACACACACACACACACACACACACACACACACACTCACACTAAATTAAATATATGGTAACAGGATAATGTGTTGTACCTTTTCTATTGGTTAAGTGTCAGAGAAAGAGGAGGAGAGAGACACCTATGCAGAAGGGTATTTAATGTCATGCAAAAGATTGTAAGAACGAGTATTCTGTTTGTCCTGTACCTGGGACCAGACTCCCTGCATATATGTAATAAACTTAACACTGATTAAGAAATGGCGTCTGTGCAGTTTCTTAAGAAACATCGATACTCACGTTTTAAGTTACATCAACAAGCCAAGAAGCAACTTTATTTTATACCACGCTGCATTTACAAGTATACTTCCAAACATTTAATTTGTTGCAGATACCTATTCAGACCGTTGGTGTGGTGGTCCGTCTTACTTTAATACACACAATCTCCATTTCATTATCGATTAATAGTAGCCTACTCACTTTAAGAAAAGACGATGCTGCACTGTCCTGCGCCGTGTCTTGGTTTTCTTCGGTGGAATGTAAAGAGGGACAGGCTATTGATTAGCCTATCAGACAGCTAACCCTTAGATGTTGCATTTTTAAAAATAAATTTAGTATGATCGAGTACACTCAACATGAGGAATTATGTCCAAATTGTCAGTCAGAAAGTGCAAATGTGGTCACGTTACATTGGTAAGCAGAAACCAATATTTTGGAGATGATTATTGTGAATCGGATTCATGTGCTTCCAGAAGCAGATTTTTATTTCCCGGTTTCTCTAGATACGGCAGCTCAGCTACTTGTTGCTGCTTGAGTTGAATTTCTTTATTTTTTATTTTCCTTTTACAATGGCCCGAATCGTACTTGCGAGGGGCCGACATAATACTCGCAAGACTGTTTCGACTCTGAAGACGTCATACAATTTGTGACGCTCACGGGGCCCCCTTGGGTGTGGGGCCCTAGGCCGTCGCCTTGCCCTAAGGCCAGCCCTGTCCATGCCAGTCCTGACCAGTGTTATCACCAAACACCTTTGTTAAATGGCTTTCTTCAACACTGACCTTGCTTTTCTCTTTCAGAATGTCCACCCCTGGGCCTGGAATCTCTGCGTGTGGACGACACTCGGTTACGCGCTTCCAGTACAGAGCGGTTTGGACTGGGCGCGCACAGAGGGAGGCTCAATATTCAGGTGAGCAAGAGACCCTTTGCGACCATCACAGTGTAAGAGAGAGATCCCTGTTGCAGGGTTGGAACAATAATGTGCTAATGAGATCTGGGTATATTTTGGATTAGTCTGAAAAGTGTGACTTTTGGCATCCTGAAACAAGGTGTGAAAGTAAAGTGCTTTTTTGATGACATCCCATCTGTGTTTAGTCTGGAATTGAGGACGGGGATATCTATGATGGGGCCTGGTGTGCTGGACACAAAGACACAAACCAGTGGCTGGAGGTGGACGCCAGAAGACCCACCAAGTTCACAGCGGTCATCCTACAGGGGAGGAGCTCCATCTGGAGGTGAGGGCCTTGGTATGCAAAGCTGTGTGCTTGTATTTTCTTAGTACTAGTTCTAAAGGGACGTCCTGTAGGGGTCAACAAAGTTTAAACAAACATTGTGAGCACACCTGAGAACACCGTGGCTCAGCACAGCTGTAAAGTAAGCAGTTGTGAGAGGATGTTTTTCAACTCAGACAACTCGGGACACAGGAACAAGGACTTGATAAACTGGGGTACATTTCACCTTGATGTATGTGCTGTGTCTGAAACAACATTGTAACTCACGCCAAGAAATTGATCGTGTTTAGATATTGTTTGGAAAGCAGAGTTCACAAGGTCCAGCTTCACACACACGCAGTTAGGTAAGCTATATTAAGACAGACACTTGAGGGTGTGAGTGAGAAAAAGCTACCTGAATCCTCTCCCGATGATGATGATCTCCATACCTGAGCTACTGGTGTGAGTATACTGTTGATGCTCCCAAAACCACCCTGAAAGTTTCGACTGTCTTTTTATCCCACCTTCAGTTGGGATTGGGTGACGTCCTACAAAGTCCAGCTCAGCAATGACACCTACAACTGGACGCCAAGCATGAACGGCACTGAGGAAGCTGTGAGTATTAAAATGGCGCATTCTGAAATTGATTGATTTACCCCTGATCAAAGACATTTATGGGAATACAGTACTGCCGTTTGAAAAGCTGTGAACCCATTCATCCAGCCCTCATTTTTTTAGTTACATTTTTGTTTCATATAGACTTGAATACAATCTAATTCACCTTTCATTTGGAGCATCCACCCTCTTACAGACATGGCCAGACAAGATATAGCTGGGTTTTGTCTTAGAAATCTGATATGCTTTTTATTCCAGTAGATACAGAAAAATGCAGGCAGTGAAGCTAAGGAGAGCACAAGGAGGCTGGGAAGTTGACTCACTTTCATAACAAGATGCTTCTGAAGGATTTGACTTACAGTAGACCTGCCTATACCTTGTTGTAACATTGGTCCCTTTTTTATGAGTGCTTCTACTAACAGCTCTGCAAGCACCCCCTGCAGTCCAGCCCTGGTGGCTCTCAGACACAGATTGCTAATTGTGCTAAATAATGGAGCTGTTTTAAAACTTACAATTCTGCAATTCAGAGGACAGGCAGGGAAATAATGGCACATTTCCATCTGCGCCATAAAACCAGATTGTAAAACTCAATCTCATCTTGTTCCAATATCAAACTGGGGCAGCAGCCGGTACCATCTGCTGTCTGCAATCCCATCTGCAACCGGACATTCCACAAAAGTCACAGATCATCCGCCTCTCATGTCCTTTCCTTTGGATGCTCCTTAGGTAACCTCCCCCTACAAGGGCGAGTCGGGGGGATTGAGTTCTGTTAACCCACAATGTGAACTGGGGCTGACACTTCACAGTCTCAGTTTTAAACTCTGCTGAAGGAAATGAATGAGATTTCAAATCACTTTCAAGTCAGTCCCAGATGTAAATGTGGCATTAGCCTACTGTGCCTTATAAAACGGCCAAGGTGCCCTTGTCTTTTATTGCATGTCCTGAGCCAGCGCTGCGGTTCCTCGGTTAGTGAGCCTGCTGCCCTGGCTTCAGTCCAAAACCTTTGTTCCCTCAGTTTCACCAGGCAGACCAGTCATCCCCACAGGCTGGTTTTAAATAATAATCTCAGCAGCAAAGATTGTACTTCCACTTCGTCCCAGCACACAAGAGACTCTTTCAAGTTTTCTAAGTGGAATCGTAGTGTTTGAAGGTGCCGTCCCCCCAAGATAAAGTAGCAAAATTAATTTGTGCACTGTTGAATATTGCCCATGCCTTTGTTCAGTATAATGACATTATAATGTAAAACAGGTCATAACCAAGGCTTTTTTTTTTTTTTAACTGTTATTAGCAGCAGCGTTATCCTTGTGCTGAAGATTTAAGATTTGAAAATTTTTCAAGCTCCAGACTGTAGATTTAGAAAGTTGAATCTGTAACCTCCAAGTGCCAATGCTCTTCTTTTATAATTTATTAAACAATGCCCCTGTCTGCTTTGTGAACATCCCCCTGAAACAGTTTTGAATAAGAGCAGTCCTCACCTAGATACAGTTCTCTAAGCTAATAACATTTAAATTATACAGTATAGCAGGGATCTGAAACAATGCAATCTGTTATGCCCAGTATTACATATTCTGCATTGTAAACTCTGGAGACCCCTCGGTCTTGGTGTTACAGCTTAAAAATACTTAATATTCCTGAAACCCCAAACCCTGGAACCATGGTAGCAGAGCCTGGTGCGTGGAATTCTCTGCCAAGTTGCTTTCAGAATGACATTCAGATTTGGTCATCGTTTGTGTTTGAATGTGTAGATTTTTGAAGGCAACACTGACACTGAGACCCCCGTACTGGGCACCCTGCCCGTGCCCGTGGTTGCCCGTTACCTCCGCATCAACCCCCAGACCTGGTATGAGAACGGGACCATCTGCCTTCGCGCCGAGATCATGGGCTGCCCGCTGCCAGGTACTGCTTTACAACTCAGCCAATAACCTGATACTCCAGGGGGCTGCCCGCTGCCAGGTACCTCTTTACAACAGCTAATCTGATACTACAGGGCTAAGCGGGTTGAGTTATGAAGACAGTTTCAGAGGACGGATTCTAATAACTTGATACTGCAGGGCTAAGCGGGTTGAGTTATGAAGACCGGTTCAGAGGATTGATTCTATTTAAATTTGGACAAAGAAGGGTTACGGAAGACTTGATTAAAGTTTTAAAAAATCCTAAACAGAGTCGGCAAAGTTAAGCTCAGCTACTTTTTCAAGTGCAGCATAGATACCAGGACTAGAGGAGACAGTTTGAAACTGTTTGTAGACTACGGACAGGGTAAGAGACACTTTTATATTACACAGATTGAAGCAAGTATTTGAAACAGGTTACAAAGCCACCGTGTTGCTCCTGAATTCTGGAATCAGTTACCGATTGACATTCGAAATGCAGCTTCATTGGGTAAATTGAAACATTTGATTACAATTACTTTCTTTCTCAAAGTATGTGCAATCACTGATTAAAGACAAATGTGTGTGAGAATCGATCATGTTAAATTTATATTTGTCTACTTTGTTCCCTGGGTCCCTCTTGAAAAGCTAGATGCGCCAACTTAATGAGGTTTTCCTGGTGCGTATGTGTACAATTTTAAAATACATTCATTTATACATTAGGATTCTTTAACAGTAGTGTATTGGAGGGCTTCTCATGCTGTATTACCTAATTGGTTACGAACGTTCCTGATGTGTTAAAGATCAACATTTCTATTCAGAACACTGATTGACCAAGTGGAAGCAGGATTTCCTTTATCGAGTTTCTCTATCCCCAGATCCAAATAATATCTACACCTTGGAGACGGATCAGGGCTCCACTGATAAGCTGGATTTCCAGCACCACAACTACAAGGAAATGAGAAAGGTGAGCGCATCTCAAACCATGGCACCTTCAATATGTATCGCTGTCCGCAGACACTGCACATAATGACACTCTTTCAATCAGACTTACTGTAGGACACATCCTGGAATATAACTAGATTATGCAACATGCAATACTAAATCATTGCAAAACTATATGCACTGCAATGACTATTCTGAAGCGATAGTTCCACACAATGCAAAATATTGCAAAAGTAACACGGACACTACAACAGACATTTCGTAATAAAAACCACATATGAGAAATCAACCAATCAGTGTTAAGGGTTTGTCAGAATTCCAGTAGATGTCATCCTTTGCATACAACATGCAGCATAGTTCTGAAGTTAAAAAACCACAGCACGTTTGTATCTTGAACAGTAGTTCTAATCATGAGTACAATCTGTGCAGTGTCTCTTCTTGTAACAGAAATCATTGGTCAGTTTGACAATTCAGAGCCATTCACCTTCAATTTTCAGTCGTCTTGCCCAAACGGCACGAGATGATGTCTTTTATGCTAATAAGAGACACCCTACACGCAATGTATTAACTTAGGTATAGTACTGCATTCACCAGTATTCAGCAGTATTGGCTTTGACAAGCTAGCAGTGCTAGCTGAGTTTCCTGAAGTGTAAAGCATGCCTGTAGAAGAGATTTGTTCTTGGGGGCTGGTGGTCAGCCTGCTGGTTTGAAATGCACTCCCATGGGTAAAACGCTTGTGGTTTTCATGGCCCACATCATTCTCACCTCAAATCTTGGCATCAAATGCTTTTTTGCCATTGTATGTTTTTTTTGCCACCAAAGTCAGATTTTTGTTGTATACCTTCATAAAGGACTGTATTTGCTGTAAACCACGACATTTCTTGCTGTTTGTTAAAAAAACTAAACATTAAAGGTACTTTAATTAGTGTAAATGGAAGGACATTAAAATGTAATTATTCAGTTGCCTTGTCTGTTAAGAGTATAATAACACAGAAGTAGACTCACCCCCTAATCTGTGTGCTTGTGATTTAAAGAATATTCAGAATTCAACCAGATCAAAACTTGAAAACAGAGCCCCTGGTTATAATGAATTTCTCTGATGCTGTTCCTTGTGCCTCTCCACCAGTTTATGAAGGCCGTGAATGAGGAGTGTCCCAACATAACTCGCATTTACAGCATTGGGAAGAGTCACCAGGGGCTTAAAATGTATGTCATGGAGATCTCGGACAACCCTGGGAAACACGAATTAGGTATGTGATGCATGGCACTGAATAAGGTGTTGCTGGCACAGTCAGTAGCAATCATGGGGTCTGTGCAGTTGATCTAAACAGTGGTAGGTTTTTGGTTTTCATAACCCTGGTACAGAACAGGACATATTTTAATGATCTAAACCACGATGGTATTTAGATCCGACACATTTTAATGTTTTGCCCATGAAAGTGTTTTGCTATGTGAGGAATTTAAAGAGTAAGTAGCCAGGTTCTGAAAAATCTAGCATTACACGTCCCCACGTGCTGCTACAACTGTTTAAATGATGTACCTGGTTCTGTCTTTTCTGTTCCGTACCACATCATGGATCGTTCTTGCTGTGTTACCTGTTTGACAATGTGGGCAATAATCCTTACACTATCAGTGCACTAGAGCGGACATTTTGAAGAGAGTTTTAAAACAGTTTAGTTCTAAGTGTAAAATGTTGTCAGGATGTTAACAACGAAAAGAAAAATGACAGGTATGTTATTTAACCAGTTGTAGCAACACGTGAGATAGTGTAACGCTATATTTTAGGAACCCGCTATTTAATATTTAGCCCATTGAATGCCATATTGTTATGATAACTTACTCTAATTTTGTTGACCACAAAAGTTAAGTCTAAATGTAATGTATCAAATTACATAAAAAACAACTTGTGTTCTAATTTTTTAGTACCAAAATTAATTTGGTACTTACTGTAATGCATTAACCCGCCCAGGTACGATACAATGAAATCTTCCTCAAACTCAATGCACTTCAGTCCTATCCTGAGACACCACCTCTGCCATCCATTCCTAAGCACCTCCTCAAGTGGAAAATGTAAATTGTGCTACGATAAGTTTAATCTTTTTGAATAACAACAGAACCCTTTTCTGTGCATCAAAGGATCAAACATTTTCTTCTGATCTGCTAATCTTATTTGAAGCGCCCTCCGTTCCCTTGCACATACAGACCTCAGTTCCCATCTCTTCCAGGAGGACAGGGCCTCTTTGAAAACAAGCATAGTGTCAAAGGGTTACCCGGCCGCAGTATCACTCAGCATTACTCACTAACCCTCCCCGTAAGTAAGAGGCTAAGCTGGATATTTTAAAAAGGCGCCAGTTCTGTAGATAAATGTTTTTTTTGTTCCCAAAACTAATAAACCAGACTTCTGGGCTTTTTGTCCAACTCGTCCACAAATACTGTTTTTATTGGCTCAGTGGTCCCACCATAATCATTTATATGTCCTGAACCACCAAGTCTGGCAAATGCTAATAAATCTTTCACATTTCCACTGACTTACTGCTTGCAAATTTAAATCCTCTCTCATACCACTGAATGTTTGCCTTTTTCAACATTCCTTATAATCTGGTTAACATAGCTGTTCAATGCTCCCTCATAGCGCTTGTGGCAGAGTGGTGAATACGTGCAGGTGAGTGCAGTGCAGAGTAATTACACAAACAACATTTGGTACAGGTGCAAGGGTGTTTATTTAATTCAGAAAATGTCCAGAGCCTTTAGGCAAACCTGCACAGATCGAGAGGGAGATCTAACACCAAGAATCATTCAATCTCTGTCACAGCGCTATATCACCCTGTTACAAAATGCTGGAATACATACAGTAATGAAAGCACAATTAGAAGATTACTGGAGGGCTCTGTAATGCAGAGGGGTGGCACAGTGACCTGGAGGGCTCTGTAATGCAGATGGGTGGCACATTGACCTGGAGGGCTCTGTAATGCAGATGGGTGGCACGGTGACCTGGAGGGCTCTGTAATGCAGAGGGGTGGCACAGTGACCTGGAGGGCTCTGTAATGCAGAGGGGTGGCACAGTGACCTGGAGGGCTCTGTAATGCAGATGGGTGGCACGGTGACCTGGAGGGCTCTGTAATGCAGAGGGGTGGCACAGTGACCTGGAGGGCTCTGTAATGCAGAGGGGTGGCACAGTGACCTGGAGGGCTCTGTAATGCAGATGGGTGGCACAGTGACCTAAGGGCTCTGTAATGCAGATGGGTGGCACGGTGACCTGGAGGGCTCTGTAATGCAGAGGGGTGGCACAGTGACCTAAGGGCTCTGTAATGTAGATGGGTGGCATAGTGACCTGGAGGGCTCTGTATTGCAGAGGGGTGGCACAGTGACCTGGAGGGCTCTGTAATGCAGAGGGGTGGCACAGTGACCTAAGGGCTCTGTAATGCAGATGGGTGGCACAGTGACCTGGAGGGCTCTGTAATGCAGAGGGGTGGCACAGTGACCTGGGGGCTCTGTAATGCAGATGGGTGGCACGGTGACCTGGAGGGCTCTGTAATGCAGAGGGGTGGCACAGTGACCTGGAGGGCTCTGTAATGCAGAGGGGTGGCACAGTGACCTGGGGGCTCTGTAATGCAGATGGGTGGCACGGTGACCTGGAGGGCTCTGTAATGCAGAGGGGTGGCACAGTGACCTGGAGGGCTCTGTAATGCAGATTGGTGGCACAGTGACAAGTGGAGAAGGTCCTTCACTCATTTGCTATTATGACACACTACTACTGGCATGAACTGGGTTGATTACAATATATCATTTTGGCAAATAGTCTGGCTTCTTTGGCATGGCACACAGGACGTTGATCTGTGAACCTGCAGAATGATCCCCAGTCACCCCCTGCAGTATTGGGTTGAAGATGCTGATGTACCATCCCAGCCCCTGGTCCCTGAAAGAGGTCATTTCTTTGATGTATATCCCCTTCGGTCACAATGTTTTATTTAAATCTGTAGACATTTTTTAAAAGTTTACCCTGCCAAAACTAGACACATAGATAGGAAACTTAACATGGTACAATACAGAGGGTACTACATGCATGTTCATATATATATATGTGTGTGTACTTTTTATTATACGCAATAAAACATTGCATGTTTTAAACGGTACTTTGTAATTTAATAAGAAATGTAATACAGTAATATAGTATACGCAGCACATAAGGCAAGCAACTGAATATACCAAAAGCATTGTGGACATTGATTGATGAATCCTGAGGGATGTCACTTGTAGAACAAATATTTTACACCCCGTGGAAATTTTTTTAAATCACTGTAGCCCACAGAAATGATGAAGGGCCGGTTTTAAAAAATCAAAACTGTGAATACTCGCTGTCAACCATTTTGTTTTTTCGTACCATGAGCAATTAAAAAGGCAAATTTTGTTTTGGTCCTCCCTGTTGAAGAATGTCCAATTTAGGCTTTGGATGACCTTTTTTGTTATTTTTTCCTCAATTGAAAGTAAGGACAACTGCGTATGAATTAAAAAAAAAACAACACTACAACGTTATAAACAATATACTATATGAAAATCGACACTTAAGGGAGTAGCCACTCGTGACCCATAACTTGCCTGGCAACAGACACCTATCCCACCTATTCTGAGGCTACATGTTAGCCAGTAGCAACACGCTTTTTTAACTTGTACAGAATTACACGTAGGCTTAGCCTCCATAGCCTGTTATGATGAGCTGCCACAGGTTCATGGAGTACTGTAGTTATTCATGCGCTCTCTGCAGCGTCGAATATGAAAAGGTTTGGCAATGCTTTGTGTTGATCTCTCTCTGAAGAACTTATATTACAGCGCCCAAAAAATCCCAGATCTCATTTTAGAATCTATGCTTGCATTCGTTCAAATCACGCTGTTCCAAATTACACAGTGCTAATGAAATGCAAAGATTTATATAAGGAATGTAACTCCCATAAATTCAACTGTTTACTTTAACTTCACAGACCTTCTTCCTTTTTCTATCCTTTGTACATATACTACATGAGATAAAAACATGCAGCGCTGTTTT
>NW_026707945.1:0-10000 GCF_902713425.1 Acipenser ruthenus
ATTATTGAAAAATCTAAACTAAAATAATTTTTTTGTTGCAATTCTTTCATTATTATTTTCATTTATTTTGTTTATATTTCCGTAATAAAAACCAACAGTCCTTAAAATTCCACAATGCCACAGATGATACATTTTTATAAATAGACAATGGAACTTCACACTTCTGATTCATCAGGTTTGTAAACTGCAGCCTGTGTAATATCCTCTACCAACACAAATACCAGCCCGAGGAGGTGGGCAGCTTGCTGGTTAGCTGATCAGTAACAGTAACGGCTGCATATAGTCTAGTAACTGTCTCCAAGTGCCTCAGCGTGTATTACAAGTCAACAGGCTAGGTTGAATCATGTCATGACACACGAGAGCAAAGCTTCAGCAGGTTAGATCACATGAAATTCTGAAACTGCACTGCCGACAAGAAATGCACAATATAGAAAGATTTTAAAATTCAGCCATGTTAGTTTCCTGTTGAACACCACGTTGTGGGTGTCAGTAACATAAAAAGGAGGGGTCACTGTGACCAATATCCACAGCGTGAACATAATACCATATACTAAACAGCCATGCATAGCTTCATGAAAAAACATGCCTCCCGAGATACCGTCAATCATAAACAATCAGGTACCACTAGTGTGAAAAGTATGTCACCGCACCCTGTCTTCACATATCATTTACCGCAACAAATGTATTAAAAAAAAAAAAAAAGCAAAAAAAAAAAAGCATGCGACATCATTTATGGATGCATTTTAAAAGTACTGGCCGATTACTGATGTGTTAAAGCTTACTTTCTAAAAATCACCCTGTAGAATATGGGCGGCATATTTAAAGGCTGTTTGGAGGAAGCCGAGAGTGTTGCTTTGAAATGTCGCTTCTTGCCAGATTCTAAAGCATTTTGTTCTGGTTCAAAGCCTTGTTGATACCACTGAACCCCGCCCACCCCCCAGCAAATAGTGTTTCCCCACCTCTGTGTGCTCTGACTTCATGAATATCACTAACAATGTGTTGCGAATACTGTACCTCTAGTTTTTTAGCTGCATTATGCACTGCTTGTGTAATACTAGTTATTGGATTATAGGAATATCCATATACGTACAACCCTTCCCTGCACCCATCGATTAAAGCCTGGAACAGGGGCTTGTTGTGTGGAATGGTCTGGAGGATGTTCCCATCGTTGGTGGAGTAGCCGATAGCCCACTGTCCCAGCCGAGTACAGCTCAGTCTGAAGATATAGCTGGAGAGAAGAATGCAAACAAAAAGGTTTGTTACTTGAGAACCAGAGCCCCCAGTCAGAGAGCATTACCCTGTGGCAGTCGACCACATCAGGGAAGGCAAGAGCCCTAAGCCTCATCTCTAATGCAATGTATACTTAACTGCAACACTGAACAAACCCGAGCAATCATTTTACAAAACCAGGATTACTTTCTAATGCATACAGTGAATACGAGCACCATGCAGGAAAAGGGGATTAGATTAAAATTCTTCTTAATCCACATTTCGCTGCATTAATTCAATGAAGTGCGATTTAATAAATGTAACATTAAAACGTTTATCATTATACTCTGTATACACACACCATTACTTTTATGCATACATACTGTAGTGATCATAGTATTAGACAACCAGGCATTGTTTTAATCAACAAAGAAACAATTACTGTAGATGTAATATCTCCCTCCCAATTACATTGCTGCTGCATGAATGGTTTTAAAAAGAATAAGTGTGCTCTAATATCCATTCTGAACTCGTTTATGTTTTATTCCCATCATTGTCAGAACAGATAGAAATCTACAAGCACTCTAAACAGGGAAGAATTATATTAACAACTTCATAGAACTTGAAAACTCAAAAACACACGCGCCATGACTTAATGTGCTGTATAACTGAACAAAACAAAAAGGACCCTAGACCTACACCCTACAGTATATGTTTACATTGTAAATTAATTAACTTTGATTTGTGTTAATGAATTCTGTGACAAACTGATTGCAGCAACACACAATCCATCCAAGAGTTTGATAACTGAAAAGCCTGGTGTTCAGTTTTGAACTAGAGACTGATCATAATTCCACTGCCGATTTTAATCTTTAAAACCAGGGTGTGCCCTGACATTTTACTGGCTTTTTAAAATGTGTACTGTTAGAGAGGTTCCATTATTTTAATGATCTGAAAGGCGGAGTGTTTCAGACCAGCCAATACTTTACATAAATGGAACTGCCCCCCCCTCCCCCACCCTGTCTCCTGTGTTTGCGGAGGACGCTAACATTCATCAGTGAACTGGTATTTGCATGCAGAGATTCGGGACTGAGATTAACTGAAGACCACCCACTCTACAACCGAGGATTTCAGTGCCCCATTTCAGTGCTGTACGCTCATTAGTTTCCAAAAGCAAAAAGTATAACACTGATTTTGGGCACGCCTTATGCTTAACTAATTTATTTGTAACACTATGTAAACAAACCTGCGGTCTCCGCTCTTAAACGTTCTATCTCTAATAAACTATACAGAAAGCTAATGGAGAGTAATTGCCAGGGGATAAATACTTCCTGCAATAGTACTACTGTATGTTATTTTACAAAACGGTAGTTTCCAGAAATTCTTGGGGACCCCAGGGGTACCTGGTTGAAGCGATATTGCTTGAACATGTTCAACAGGCATGAAGTTAATAACATGTGGAAGAAACTGGTAACTGTATAGGTTGCTGTGGAAAACAGATTACTAATAGTTATTCCTTCTTTTATTTATTATGAAACTTCAATTACAATTAATTTTCTGGTTATAAGCTTAATAAAATCAGTAGCTTGAGGAAATGGGTTATTCAAACATACGTACAAGATGACCAGCGTGTGCCTCAACTATCTTTTAATGAGTTTAAATCCCTGCCACTCCCACGCTTCATATTACAGGGCCTCCGGGAGAATCTCCTGCATTGTGCAGGAGAGGTGTAATTTAAGACACAAAGACAGTGATAATAACCTCTGACAACAGAACTAATAACAGATTTAAGCAGCTTGCACAGCTGCAGAGCTTCACCTCCCAGGCTTGTTGATGTATTTGTGTAGCCGAGCCTTCACCTCATCATAAGTTAAGAACGCCATGTATCCTGGGTGAGTCACAGCCAGGAAGTTCCAGTTCCTTAAGATCGAGCCCCAGGGCTAAAAAGGACAAGAACCAGCATTGTTAACCACCAAATTTTATTTACTTTTTAAATCAAAAAACGACATTAATAATAACTTGGGGATGAGCAATCTTCTTAAAATTAGGAAAGGTTTGTTTTACAGGAAAAGTAATGATTTGTGGTACATATACACAGGGTGGTTACATAGATATCATAGTGTCCATTGCTCCCTTTGTTATAAAGCTCCTGAAAAGCACTTGATCACGAGGAAGCAGAGTGCATGGAATAACTGTATACAACTCAACATGTGCATTAGATCCCCCATCCCCCACACAGCTTAAATTATGCCAAATAAAAATGCACAGTGGCCACTCGGCATAACCAACTAAGACTTAAATGCATCATCTGTTGTGTGATTAAAAGTTTAAGTATTTGAACAATACAATTTCAAAGTGG
This sequence comes from Acipenser ruthenus, assembly GCF_902713425.1. Classification (NCBI taxonomy): domain Eukaryota; kingdom Metazoa; phylum Chordata; class Actinopteri; order Acipenseriformes; family Acipenseridae; genus Acipenser; species Acipenser ruthenus. The sequence continues at coordinate 3,569 of NW_026707945.1, forward strand.
TCCTGGGGTTTATCGCAGTGATTCTGCAAGTTTTGAAGTCAAGACTCTTGCATTAGCACTTGGGAGAATTAGAAGGTGAGATACAGCTTACACTTTGAAACTAGACTGTTCTTGTTTCAGTCCACACCAGCTGTTTACACTAAAATAGAGTAGAGTGAATGCTTTACAGCATCAGTGAAATAGTGGATCCAGGAGGCAAGTAGATTTTTTTTTTTGTATTGCAGCTTTGGGGAAAAAATAAATAAATAAATAAAAAAAAAAATGAAGAATCTGAACTGAATCCCAGCCAAGGCAGGGAAACAAAAGCATCATCCTGGCAGGGGAAGAAGTAATTCGACACGCTCAGTGGAAGTGTTTGTGCAACTGCTACAGCGCTGCATGACTCATCGAAGGGGTGCTTTTCATTAGCTCTCCAGGACCAGGGGGGGGCTGCAGGGTGGGTGGATCAGCAACCCGTTTATTACCACTTACAAAAAGATTCATCTAAAGCATTTGAAACTCCGAACCCATTTATAAAAGTGACCTGCTGGCAGAGAATAGAGACACTGCAACTGTTCAAGAAGGTCTCCCTCCCTATCCACAACAGACATGCCTCCAGACTTCAACATCTTCAACTTGTACAAAAGCTGCCATTTCATGTGCCTTTCACCTTGCAGTTTAAATACTGAAAAACTTCATTGAAATATGTCCGAATCTGGATGTTTAATCTTGATAAATCTGAAGAGAACTCTGAATGGTTAATTATTGAAATGCTGTATGTACACCAGCATTAAAAAAGTATCAGGATTTAGGTTGAAAACTGGTATGGGAGTATTGATTTGACATGCAACGGAACATTGAGTCTTCTAAAGCAGTCGTTTTTTTTTATGAGGACATGTGGTGAAACACTGTAGGTGTTTCCTATAAGTGTAACAAAACAAGTACTTGGAAAAAAAGGTGATCCCCTTTCTCGGTTTCCATTTCACAATGCAAGATGCTTTACCTGAGGTGTGCGATATACCTCGTAGGTGACATTTATAATCATAACCTTAAAAGGGGGGGCCCCTGCAGCTGAAAAAAACAACAACTTTCATAGCATAAACAAAGCAACCTACAGTATATGGGAGACTGTACAGTACTCAGTCAGCAAGCACTCGTTCTCAATTGTTCTTTAGAAAAAAACATAAATGATGCAGCATTACAAACTGGCATCTTCTTTCTTGCTTGTTTATTTACAGCTCTAACATTTCGTGCATCTTTATATAACAATAAACTAGCCAATATTACGAGCACAGATTTAGATCATGCCAGCAGATTATAGTGTCATTAAATTGCATAAATAGAGTCCTACTGTATGTTAATTCCTTTTGTCAGTAGCTACCACACTATATTCGATGTGCAGAATGCCAGAGTAAAACACAAACGTCAAGAGAGTCCCTGATGGAATAGATTGTCTATTTGTAATACAAAGACTACCGGACAAAAATGTATAGTGAAGGCTACCATTGAGAAATCCACACTAAAACAAGAAAAAACAACCTGTATTTAACACGTACTCCATTCTGAGAGGAACCCCTGTATTCATGTACTTTTATTTGAAATTACCTGGAAGAGTCTGGTGAAGATGTCGAATTCGAAGACAGAAATGTAGTCATTGCAGGTCAGGTCGATAGTGGACTTAAGAGCCATCGCCTCCAACCCAGAGCTGATTGGGTGGACTTCGTGAAGGCACTGTCGGAAAACTTTCCACGGCACGATCGGCCTGCAAGAGAGCAGCAATACAAATGACACGTTGAAAGGGGAATCCCAGCACATACACATCCTATAGGAAGAGGGTTTACTTCACATTTTTCAATGATGAAATGGAGCAGGCTCCCGAGTAAAAGACTAAATCCACATGTCTTCATGCTTTGTCCCCCAAGTGAGGGCCTCTAACCCGCAGCATGGCCCTGCTTCCACATGTCAATGAGAGTGTATAGATCAAGTTGAAGTCCTGCAATACAATACACCAAAAACATGCTAACCGGTCTCCAAAGCTGGCCAAAAAACTCCTATTACAAGCACAACACTGTGAAAGAACTGTTCATAGATCATACAATGCAGATCAGATGTATGCAGGATAGCCTTGTGACTGACTTTCTCCCAAGTTAGCAGTTCTTCCAGAATCTCTTCATGGGCAAAATAGGTTGTCTACAAAAAGATAGAGGAACAAAACATCTTGGAAAAAGAGGCACTGATCTTTTTGCGTGAGAGAACTGTTAAAAACATGATTAAATCAAATCACAGATGATACCATTAAATCAAGACTTTTTCAGTACAGTAAATAAATAATCAAAGTCTAAATGTATTCCTGATAAAATCACGATACTCTATTGATCCAACCCTAATGTGCATGTGCTCTCACCCAATCATTGTATTTTGCTGAAGTACATTTCACTTGGATTCATGGCTCAATGAGGTTTGCAGCTGCTACATGTACTGTACAAGTGCAATAGTGTCCCTTTTGTAACAAAAGTTTATCAAATTGGGAGGATTGGTTCTAGTCTCAAAGTGACCTCAAAATCAGGTAACTTCAAGAACCTGTGCTATGAAATGTCAACAAGTTTTGCAATGATTCGTTAAGTAGATCTCAATATACCTAAACATGAAATTGTGAAATATACGCTACATGCGGACGCACGTCACTTTACACACAAACATCCCCCTAAATATAGTATTCAGCAACATAAGCCTAACATCAGTGCTCTTAGGTGGCCCAATACTGAAACAGAGAATGAATAGTGGTGTGCGATAACATCAATATACCGGTATATTGGGATATTCATCAGACAATACAATAAATTGGTATTTGAACAACACCGGTATTTCTGGTTTAACGGATTCAGGGAAACATCTACGGAAAAATGTCGGCTATTATCTCGTGAGATAATGTGAGAACTCGTAATGCGAGCAGTGCCAACACAAAAGAAAATATGGCAGAAGCACATGGAGATTTTGAGCTGCTTAAATTCTGCAAAGCAAAGTCACGTGTTTGGAATCATTTCCTAAAAAAATATTTTTATTTTATTTATATATATATATATATATATATATATATATATATATATATATATATATATATATAAAAAAAATATAAAGGATGGCTGTATGGCATGAAGTAAAATATAAATATGTAAAATATGCTGGTGGTAACACCAACCTTACATATCACATTCACCAGCATCACCGGGTCTTACTTCCAGAATGAGCTTCGACTCCCAGTGAACAAATAAGGCTAGTACGTTGATTTCAGGTCAGCAATCAAGAAACAAAAATCACATCTATGCCCGGGTCGAAATACCCAGCTAATTCAGCAATGCTCTTAAAGACTTCAGGCCATACAGAACGGTGGATTCTGCAGACTTCAGAGGCTTGGTGAACGTCCTGGACCCACGATATCAAGCACCCAGCTGGAAACAATTCAGAAGTTATAAAACCACCGGTGTACAACAAAGTCAAGGCTGAAGTGAAAGCTGAATTACAGACTGCTGAACATGTGTTAACTTGGTTTCATCTAAAAGGGTCTTCTATGCTGCAGGAGATATCGTCACTGCTCAGAGGGCTTCTCTGAAACCTAAACCTGTAGATACACTCATCCTCTTGAAAAAGAACATGGTGAAGGTCTAAAAAGAACAGCATGTTGAATGTACTTTATTGCAGGTGTAAAGTGTTATTTTTGGATGTTGGAAAGTTATGTTTTTATGGCAATAAAAGGTCTATATAAAAATATTGTTTTTCATGCACGTACTTCAGAGGATCCAACAAAAACAAGTTACTGGGCATTTCATAGGAGAGTTTCATTTGTCATACTACATTCTAATACTTTAAATTCCATAAAAATAACAAAGAGCACACTTTATACATGTAGATTTATTTTGGTAGCAAACAAAATAAAAAATAAAAACACAACTGCATCATTCAGCGCTGAATTCCAATATGTATTGCAATACATATCGCAACAGAGCCTCAATCTCAATACTCACCCCAAAGAATTAAGTCATGTTTTGACAAGGGCAGTTCTCAATAAATAGGGCAGCTCAATGTTCATAAGTGATGTCAACACTAAACACAGGACCCATTTCCTGTACGGGTGAACCAATGCGCTCGTTTATTTGTCTGTGAATATTTATTGGTAAGGAAACAGGAAACCTCTATGCTGAAAGGCATACCGCATTGTGTGTCTTCATGAACTACAGCGTCAATGCAAATTATTATAGGACGGTGACATTTATAAGCCAAGGGGACAGAATCATTTCAGACAAAAAGGACAACACACAACAGAGGAGGTGAAAAAATATTAAGAAAAAAAAAAAACCTGGGACTGCAAAAGGTTAAAATAAATAAATAAATAAAAAAAGATTACATTAGTTAATAAATACTAGTGAACACAATTATTAACCTGAATTCCACGTTTCCAATAATATCAAATACTGCTTTATTTTTTAATGGTGTCCTTTAAAATCAAGCTATCTTCCAATTTATAATGTAAATAAAAAAATCATTAAAAAAACTTGAGCAAAATGTATTTTTTCCTTCTCAAATCAGTTTAACTTTTTCTTCAGGAACACAGAGGGGGGGACTATCGATTTAACTGCCGTGAGCAACGTGCTTCTTTAGATTTTTCCACGGTGATAAAAAAAAAATTAAATGTGGAAACTTAAGGTAGGCACATTTAGCTGCAGAAAATGCTGTTTATTATGTCTCACCTCAGAGCAATAAAGAATGGAAAAAAAAGCTTAACATGGAAATAATGAACTGGTTTGTGGGAGTCGCTGCCCACGATTAAATGAAATGTACCTGATTATACCTTGTTACAATGCACAGCTCTGCAGGGGGCAGTCTGCTCCTCCCTGCCTTTGTGTTTAAGATCTGCCCCTTTACTGGAGTTGGTTCTACAGAAAACAGCTGCTGAATTCGAGCTGCTGTCAATATGCTGCCTACAGTACAGTGCTCAGACTTCTAAAGATATACTGCAGCCTGGCTCGGCAAGTTAGCTTGCCAGGTGATTCTGCCACCATGCGCTGCTATATTACTGCAGCAATATAGATCCAAAACGCAGTGCACACAGCCTAAAATAAAAGAAACTAAAATCTCTTGGCTCTTTTATTGAAGTATGGCTTGAAGCTCACACCAGCACTGGCATACCGAACTACCTTTAAATGAAGCATAGCCTACATTTCTTATGTTGCAGCATATGAATGGGAGCCAGGAGTTTGATTTATAATGCAATCTGTCCTCCTTTACAGCTGCATGAACAACTCCCTATTCTTGAGATTATTAACGGATTCAAGGTCTGATTGTTCAAACTCCTGGCTCCAGGTCCTTTCAATAATATCCATAAACAAGGGAGGTTCTGAAACCCAGGACTGGGTGCAAATTTAAATACCCTTTTTAAATGATAAAAAATGTTACTTATAAATATTTAAAAGCTTGGTTTTTATCTTTTAAAAAAAAACAAACAAAAAAAAACACCTTAAATATAAAAGGACATCTATTTGAAAAGGTTTGAGAGCGCCCCTCCAATTTTGATATGACACCAATTCCTTGTGGTATTGTTTCTGAAAAGCAGCATTTTATTTAAAATAAACCATGCATTTCTTTATATTGCAAAACTAAAAAAAAAACCTTCATATTACCAATATGTTTTAGATCAGATAAACTGTAAGTTATACATTTCCTCTCGCATGCATAAATTAAACATTTATAAAAAAAAAAAAATTATGAGACACCACCAAAGTATATGTAGGATTGAATGTGTATGAAAGAAAATAAAAATAGGGATTTAAAAATTACCTATGAGAGAATGTAAATCCAATTAACTTCCAGACTATACAAAGTATGTCTGTATGGTTTGAGCAACAAAAACAAACAGGAGACAAAAAAATACCTATTAGCCAATCAATCAATGCCAGCAGACTGCAGGCAAGAACAGCTTTCAAATACATGTATCTTTCTGTATTCTACCTTTCCGAATTCTAAGATGTTTGAAATTCATTTCACAGCTGCAGGGTCTTCTAAATGTCAATCAAAATTCAATTTGCGTACAAAGTGTTTTTCCATAGTGATCTACAACCTGTTGCCTAAACCCAGTGGTCAGTTTGACGCTGAACATAATGAACACTCCCCAGAATAAAAGCCCTATTCATGATGCATACTGTACTGTATGTGCAACTTCCTCCCCTTCGACACCTCATATTAATCTATTTCAAAACGACATGACAGGGAAGGCTCGCATCTCAAACAATAGCGTTGCATAGTTTCCAGTGTAACGCTGGGATGCCCTGTGGAGTTCTGAACACACTTTTGTTTCCGAATCCCCAAGGAGTTTACCTCTGCTTTCAATCCAAGTCTCAGGGTTATCAGAAATGGATAACTGATTATTAAATATAAAAAAAAAACAACACTATGCTGCAT
>NW_026707945.1:15000-17731 GCF_902713425.1 Acipenser ruthenus
CAGAGCATCTCAGGTGCAGCAATCTTCCTGTGATTTAAACTGACTCGACGCTGAAGTCTTTCACCCCTGTGTGTCTTTAACATCTTTATACTACACTGGGAACTGTACAGGGAAGCTTATTTCTACAGGGAAGCTTATTCTACTCCCTCTGGTACTGAACTGTGAAAGCAAGAGTACATCCAATGTGTTTCTCACTGTTCATGAACAAGGCCACCGGACTGACACTCTACTGCAAATTATCTAGAATACATCAAATCTGGAAATCTAGACGGATCCAGGGGGTAGTGCATTCTAGACTGCTGTGTTCAGTAGAAACAGCTTGAGATTTGAGATTCAACACCAGCCCACAGTGGAAGCAGTAAAGACTGTGTGCATGTGTATAATGAACCGCAGAATCTGATCTCCTGAGCTACTAAACAATGCATCAGCTACATGGATTTGAAATGAATTAAACATTCAGCCTTTACAAAGATAATTAAACTCTTGCAAGGCTTCACAGATGACAGAAGAGTCATCTGAATTAAATCCTATACACAGCCTGCGATACAGTACTGTAATATTCACTTCAGAAAGAAAGAACGAACACAGGCAGATGCCCCAGACTCGTAACAAGACTTCATGCCAGTTGTATTATTTTAAAAAAGAAGGCAGGAGGACTGACATGACACATTGTTATATAAATCATTACAATTCAATGCTGTCTGCTATACTGTTCTCAACCTTTTGCAAAAATAATAAAACACAGCAATAAAAGCACTAGGCTCTCTGAGGTAGTAAAATTACTATCATTGTAAAGCAATGTCTTACACTGTCAGGATGCTGTTTATTTTCTTTTCTATTAAATAATGGGATTTCCTTTTCATCTAATACAATTGTTGTAATATAAATCATATTGACTTGCAGTATCACAGAAACAACAGGCTTTCAAAATACCATCAAAGCATAATAATCCAAAGAGATAGTCAGTTAAAAGACAATTAAATTCCATTGTTATCCACCGAGAAGAAGTCTTTAACTAAGCTGATGCAGGCAGGCCCCTGGAACACTGAATTTTACACAAACATCAAGGTAATTCAATTAGATGTGCCAGTGGCATGACACCGGCTGACAGTGACACAGGCTTTACTTTGCAGTAACTGAGCGAGCCATAGTTCAGCAGCTACTGTACTGTACCATTTTTTCCAACCAGGGAGCTTTGATCAGTCTGACAATGAGGTACAGAAGATCAAAGACTAAACTACGATAATTAAAAAGGGGAATCTTCTCATTCAGACATGAATGTTCTGATTGCAGAAATGAAAGTCACCAAATATGACAGCAGAAGTGACTTAACATTCTCGTGTAATTTGAACTATTGTCACTAATTTTTGTTCTCTTGCATGTACCGTACATTTGGAGCAAGTAACCAAAACATAGGTGCAACATTGAATTCCGAATTCACAATCTTTTTTTACTTGACTTTAAAACAAATCATAACAAAAACAATGAGCAGCTAAAAAAATCAAAATGATTAATTTCATACAGTACAGCACACATCTTTGAAATGCAGATACTAACAAAATGCAAGCATGCTGTATCAAGACTGACCAATCAGATATTTATCCGACAATCGATACAGGATGGATGCTTTACATAACAGCAGAGTGGATAAATCAGCTGGCAGGATTGTGATTCCAAGGGCAAAGAAAGGAAGTACTTACTTCTCCCCAAAAAATCTCTTCCAAAATTCTGCCGCGTCTGCTTTTGTGATGCGGAACGTGTCGCCTTGAAAATGGCCAGCAGGAAAGATCGCCTTGATTTCTGCAAGCATGTGACTGAAGATGAGCGACAGCTTAGTAAGATTCCGCCTACAAAACAGAGAGCGAGAGAAAGAGAAATAAAAAAACAAGCAACTAAAAAAACAACACACAAAATGGTAAAATCTCACATTTAAATCAAAGTCCTCCGCAGGATCATTCTGCATCCCCATTTCATGGTAGAATGGTAGTTGACATCATTGCTAGACCTACAATATTCCAGGAAGCACCTTGGCACAGAATTCTACAAACCGCACCCATACTGTACATGATTCCTGGCTACTGCTGAATGGGAAAAGCACCTGAAATCTCTGCAAGTGAGATACTATTTTGGTAACAGGGGGAAAGCGTTTAATCCAGTCTATTAATTAACAATTTTTTTTTTAAAGCAGCACAACACCCGTTAATTCTACAAAACAATTTAATAAAAAAATGTTAACAACGTATTCAATTAAAACACTTAGAAAATATAAGTCTATACAGTACAAGTGTGCGATTAAATTAATGAGGAGAACATATTTCATAATACAAAATAAATAGTGCTAATATGGTGGTACTTCACTGTAGGTGGTAATATAACAGCAATAATGAAACTTTCATTCTTGGAAAACGTGATTTGCAAACTGTGAAAGACTTGCAGAAAAGTGCTTGTATTTCCAATTTAAAATGTTCTACTTCAAAACGCAAACCTCATTTTAAATCCCCAGGGTCCGTTTGTATTGTACTTTGATAAAACACTGCAGGAGATTCCCAGGAAATCAACTATAAATCCTGATTGTAATTGCCAAAGCAGATTAACCATGAACTGATAAACGTCTTACTTCACCCCTCTCTTTTTACTAAAATACAGTGCTTCAAGCAGACACCTCTGATTGGAACGGCTTTGAAGCATTCTAGTTTAGTAAAAGACGTGTGCTTCTGTTGCATAATTATTT
>NW_026707946.1:0-17615 GCF_902713425.1 Acipenser ruthenus
GACATCTGTAGGAAGGTCATTCCACCACTGCGGGGCGAGGGTGGAGAAGGAGCGGGCTCTGGAGGCAGGGGAGCGTAGAGGGGGTAGAGCCAGACTTCTAGTGCAGGCGGAGCGGAGAGGTCGAGTGGGGGTGTAGGGAGAGATGAGGGTCTGGAGGTAGCTGGGTGCTGTCTGGTCAAGGCATCTGTAGGCTAGTACAAGAGTCTTGAACTGGATGCGAGCGGTGATAGGGAGCCAGTGGAGTGAGTGGAGTAGTGGAGTTGCGTGGGAGAAGCGAGGCAGAGAGAACACCAGGCGGGCAGCGGAGTTCTGGATGAGCTGGAGAGGACGGGTGGCGGAAAAACAGTTATTGTTATTTTGTTACTTACTCATTTAATGGCATGAGGCAGCCCTTACCAGACGGTAAGCCCTCTTCTTCATTTGTCCTGCTTTAAGTACTTCTGTTATTTATTAAAGGGTGCTCACAACAAGGAGCCACCTAGGGCATGCTGAAAAGTCAGCAGAACTATACTGTTGATTAAACACAAAAAATAAATAAATAATAATATCCCACGCCTAGCACCAAACCCTCCATCCAGTGGCAGACCTGTGAAACCCCCCACCCCCCCATCCCCTTCATCCCCTTCATCCCCTTCATCCCCTCCCCACTCCTTCCTGACCTGTGAGGGCACTGTGTAAAAGGAACAGAGTGCCCTGGACTGGATGGCCAGACAATTCATTCCCAGGGTTAGGTGGAAGTCGGCCCTCTAAAAAGGGGGCGGAGCTACAGTACACCAAATCATCGACCCGGAAGGTAAACGATGTGGCAGCCGTGGATTGGATGAGCAGTTGCAATCTTTAACCAAGGGGGCGTGGTTAACGGTACGAAAAGGGGACGTAGCGAGGTGATCTGTTCCTTTGTTATGGTTATACGCTAACCCGGAAGGAGAAACGTATTGTGAATCGTGAGTGTTTTGTTTGTTTGTCGCGTCTAATTATACTTGTTTGTTGTCATTAGACGGCTAACACAATCCGGAACTGTTGCCAGAGGCCAGCACAAAACCTGGACATCATTGCACTTGTTCACGGATAACATTGTATTTCACCACTTGCACTAAAAACCACTCACTAGGGACCTGTGAACGTGTGTGTATTTGTGGGTGACAATAAACTGTGTTGTTATTTGGCACTGCAACCCGTTATTTAAAACAGTACCGTACACATTGCTGTGTATTGCCTGGGATTATTATTTGTGGTCACCAGACCAGGATTAAAATAAACACCACTTTACCTGGATCACCGTTGTCTGTCTTTTCATTGGTCACTGCATCACTCCTGCACCAGCACACTGCAAACCACTTTGCCACAGTCATTCATAATTTTTTTTAAATAACTCTGTACTTCATCAGAAGCCAATGCAAGTGGGCATGAACAGATGTAATGTGTTCAAATCTTTTTGTACCTGACAATTCATGCAGCTGTATTCTGAACCTGCTGTAAGCGATTGATTAGTTTACACTTAATAACAATTGATCTGTCATTGTATTAAATATTATATATTTTATCATCAATGGTGCATTTATATGAAAAATATCAAATATATGGACATTGAAATAATATATTAAAAGTATATTATCTGCTACTTCAATATATATTTCCATATTTTACAAATGTAAGGGTCAGTATGTGTGTGCATTATTCTTAATATTTTACTGATAATCTAAATAAAAGGAATAGGAAACTAAATACTGAACTAATAAAAAAATCTTCAAATACTCTCAAATCAGAGATGCAGCCAGTTCACTGTGTGTAAATATGGAGAGCATAAGACTTCAATCAGAATGTACTGATTTAGTGTCAGATAAAAGGATACGTTACATTAAGCACTAATAATACGGTAAGTCTAATCATAGATATGCAGGAAATATAAGAATAATAACTGAATGGTCGTTGAACTACTGTTTTTACATGCAATATGTGTGTGATAACTAAAAGCCGTGGTCTGGAGTCTGAATAAAGAGAAGCTGTTGTGTTTTCAGACAGTAACACAAGTGGCCCCCAGGTGTCTCCATCAAAACTGTCCACAGCACACTGTCCACAGCTCAGAAACTTAGCTAAATTCAGATCTTGCAGATAGGAAGTGGTGCCTATTTACCTTAGAACTAACTCACATTTTAAGTGTGTGTGTATAAACAAATATCCTAAGCTTTCTGAAGATGAGCTTTCAACAAATTCTAAACAAAAAAGGGACTAAAGCAAAAAATGTTGTAATGAAAACATCTACCACCATCTTTCAGTAATCTCCACTGAAAACACAGACATAGAAAAGTCAAGGAGAAATACAAGCCTCAAGACCTGAGCTGCCTTCTGTGAGAGTTCTGCACTGCCGTCTGGAAACAAAATTTAGATACAGCTATCTGTCAAGGTTTAATAAAATATATCTGAACAGGATATCCCATACAGAAGAACCATGTATTTAAAATATATGGAAAAACATACATTATAAATATATGCCCATATATATTTTGTAAGCTATTTCAAATGGACTGTTTGTATTATATATATATATATATATATATATATATATATATATATATATATATATATATATATATATATATATATACACACACACACACTACCGGTCAAAAGTTTTAGAACACCTCAATTTTTCCAGTTTTTATTGAAATTTATGCAGTTTAATGTCTCAATGTACTCTGAAATGAAAGCATAGAACAAATAAACAATTGGAGATAAAAAAGAAATCATGGAATCGTTTTGTTTAGCAAAATTTAATCAAAATTTTTGACTCCTCAAAGTAGCCGCCTTTTGCAGATATAACAGCTGAACACACTCGTGGCATTCTTTCTACAATGGAAATCAAATATTGTTCGGAAAGTTCTTCCCAACACTGTTGCAGAAGTTCCCACAAATGTGTTGCACTTGTAGGTTGCTTTGCTTTTACCCTTCTGTCCAGTTCATCCCAAACCAGCTCGATGGGGTTTAAATCTGGAGACTGTGCTGGCCATTCCATGATTTGAAGCCTACCGTCTTGTTCTTTTCTTCTAAGGTAGTTCTGACATAGCCTGGAGGTATGTTTTGGGTCATTATCTTGCTGTGGGATGAACCCCTGACCAACTAGGTGTATACCAGAGGGTATTGCATGGCGCTGCAAAATGCTGTGGTAGCAGTTTTGGTTCAGGGTGCCACTCACTCTGTGCAAGTCGCCGACTCTGGATCCAGCAAAAGAGCCCCAGACCATCACGCTTCCTCCTCCATGTTTGACAGTTGGTGTCACACACCGAGGAACCATCCTTTCACCTACTCGACGGCGTACAAAAACCCTGTGTGATGAACCGAAGATTTCAAATTTTGATTCATCGGTCCATAAGACCTTCTTCCAGTCTTCAGTAATCCACTGGCGGTGCTTCATGGCCCAGGCAAGCCTCTTTTTCTTATTTTGCCATCTTAGCAATGGCTTTCTTACTGCCACTCGACCTGTCAAACCTGCAGCTCAAAGTCTTCTCTTCACAGTTGAAACTGAGACTTGCTTACTTCGACCAGTGTTAAGCTGTGCTTGAAACTGTTGTCCTGTGAGCTGCCTATCACGCAAGCTGTTGACTTTCAGAAACTTGTCTTCTGATTCTGTTGTGGCTTTGGGTCTGCCAGACCTCTTCCTGTCAGAGTTTCCTCCAGTTTCCAAGTGCCTTTTGATGGTGTAGGAAACTGCACTCACTGACACCTTGGCTTTCTTTGCAATTTCTCTAAAGGAAAGACCTACACTTTTAAGGGTTATAATGGTCTGTCTGTCTTCCTTTGTTAATTGCCTTTTTCTCGCCATTATGAGAGCAATATACTACTTCCTGCAGTACAATACTGTCCAAATAATGCTTAAGAGGGTGTAGTAACACAGTCTGTTCCAACACTGCTTTTATACAGACAGAGGGTTTGTAAGTAATCAACAAAAGTTGGGACACCTGTAGGAATTGTTAGCATCAACTTTCAAGGCTTAATTTACTTCCATTGCTGCAGAACAGCTGTAAGTTGTTAACCCATTACTTGTTCCATGAAAAAGGCCTTTTTGTATAACTCTGAAATGTACATTATTTTTTAGTTTTTGGTAACCTAAACTTTTTTTTTTAACCTCTGGCAGTTTACCGCTTACCTTTGTACCATTTCAGGTTATTCACTGGACTTGAACTGCTTAAATTTCAATAAAAACTGGAAAAATGGGGGTGTTCTAAAACTTTTGACCGGTAGTGTGTGTATATATATATATATATATATATATATATATATATATATATATATATATATATGGAAAAATATATAAATATATTTTAAATTGGCTGCTTTTTGATATATGAAACATTTATGTAAAATATATGGCCGTACAAAATATATTTTAGATGCAGCAACATTTTTGTTATATGAAACATATATTTAAAACACATGGCCATATAAAAAATACAAAGAACATATTATTTAATTATTGTTGCTGTGACCAAAATATTTTTTGTACATGTTAACATTTTAGTGTGGTGCGACAAAACATACTACAGTCAGCACTCTCATATCCGACCCTGTGTGACGCATATCTGATTATTTCATTTTGGCCCGTTCCAGCCCATGTCTGTTTTTCAGGGAACACAAAAAGATACAATATCCAAAATACATATCTGAAAGGACTGTTTTAAAAATAAGTAGGCTTCCATTTAGATGTACTGTATTGGTTTTGTTGGTACAGTACTATATTTTCAGCAGAAGTAGTATTTTAATTCAGAACGATATGAAAACCTGAAACAAATAGGAGGGGTAGAAGGAACTGAGGTTAAGTATGTGTCCCACTGCTGATAAGGCAACAGGGCAGGGGCAGCAGATCTACCCCAGCTGGGGGCCAACCTTGGCCTCCATGATGGTGAGGTAAGGTTGCCCATTGGGGTCGGTGGTCTAGGAGGTCTGGGTCCGGTCCCGGGTGGAGGTGGAACGTGGAGAGGAGTCGGTCCTCAGATGAACCGTGGTAAGGGAGCGGTGAGTAGGCCGGTTTTGAAGGATATCAGGGAGTCCTCAAAATCTTCTGCCAGTTTCACGGCAGCTTCCAGGGTGTCGGGATTGTGGTGCCGTATCCAGGCCTGGGTTTCGGAACCGACGACATGGCAGAACTGCTCGTTAACAATAGCCTCGCCCATCTGTATCCCCGACTTCTTGGCGGGGCTTAGCCAGTGCACCATGTGGTCACACAATTGTTGTGCGACTACCCTGGGGCGTGTATCCGGTGATCTTTGGTACTCCCTTAATCGTCCCCTGTGTGTTTCCCCCATGATGTTCAGCCGACGGAGAATGGCTTGCTTCACCAGGTCGTATTGGGCGGCTTCAGCGTTAGTTATGGCTTGGTATGCTGCCTGGGCCTCCCTGATCAGTCAGGACCCTAACTGGCTAGCCAGAACTCCCGTGGCCATGATGCAGTGGTAGCCAACTGCTCAAATGCGACCAAGTATGCCTCTGGGCCATCCTCCGTCGTCATTTTTTATGCCCTTGCCTTCGGGGCCAACATCACAGGTCCTGTCGATGCGCTTGGCATCATTGCAATCCTGACCCTCTCAATTAGAGGCATGTACCTCTCCTCTCTTTTGCAGGCCCTTTGCAACCAGCAGAACTTGTATCCACTGTTATGTCCGCACAGATATCAAGCATTGGTAATGCTCAACAGGAATGCAAAGAACAAGTCATGCTATACCTGACCATTTGCATGCACTTTACAGACAGCTGTGAATGGCTAAAAGACTGTGAACAACTAGAATTAGCTCAGTTGCTCCAAACATATGCTGACATTTTCTCCACTGGACAGCAGGATGCAGATTTCCAAATTGAACAGAACTTTGAAGCTGGTCTGGCACATAAAAGTAATAACAATTGGGCCTCAGCAATAGTGATGGTATGTAAAAGGATCAAAGTTTTTGAGTGTTTCTCGACTCTGGTGCCCTAAATGAACACACAGTTAACCCTTTCAGGAACAAGCATTTTTCAATGGGATGCTCCCCCAGGACCAGCCGCTTTTTGGCTGTAATTGACTCTTCCTATAAAAATTGACTAAAAATCAATTTTTTACAGTAGCATCTTGGAAATGGTGTCCTTTTTCCAGAACACTCTGGGGAATATTATAAAGTACTACCCATACAAACGTTTCGCTTTTTTTTTTTTAAAAGTAACTTTTATTATGTATTCTGCTTAGAGATACATGTATATGAAGGCAAAAAACATTGATGTTTGGGCAGATTACAAGACATTGTTTCACCTGAGTGATTGCAATGACATAATACATGTTTATAAGCAATAATGGACACTACTCTTGATTTATTTTCTCAAAAAAAAAAAAAAAAGTTATTCATTTCATTATTAGCAGTAATAAGGAAATAAAATGTACCTGATACATTTAGTTTATGAAATAGTATATGCTTATATCAACTTGTTTCTTGATATTTATAAATGTTATAAAAATATATATATTAAAACACATGAGACAGAATAAATGTTCTAATACAATTATAAGTCAAATACATCAGATTTACAGTGCTTCCCCTTTTTTATTGGCTCTAAACAAGTTCCTGTGATATTTTGTTTCTACTTTTGTCTCTGCGGGCTGTTGTAAACCGGTGGCCCTGTAAGTCTAAAAAATGAAGTGCTTTTTTTATTGTGTTTACACAGTCGCAGTCCTAGAAGCCCATTTCAGAAAGTCCAAGAATGGCCAACCCCGAAAGATGTTTCAGAAGTGTGTCAATTTGTTGGTTTTGCATCGTATTATCAAAGGTTTGTGAGGGATTTTGCAACCAATAGCCCAGTGGTAAAATGTCACATTGTGGGTGGCTACTTTAGAACAAAGACGTTCCATTAAATTGAATTGATTCTTGGTCAAATTTTCCATGTGATTGTTATGTGCATATCATAAGAAAATATTTCTTATACATAGGATTCACTCCTTTTTCATATCAGTGAAATAAGTTCCCAGAATCTTTCAAAACCAAAGTAAGTTTATCTGTTTTTTAATCTACACATTTAACTTTCCTGTGTCTTGAATATGCATACATATGTTATACAGTATCAGGGGCTACATCTACACTCTGTGGAGGGACAATGTTTTTACCTGTAGGCCAATTTTATTGCAAAATTGAAAGGGAATGGAAAAAAATTGAAATTAGAAAAAAGTTTTGGAGAATGGAGACCAACGCTGAGACCAATATTCTAACTGTAGCCTCACCAACCAAAGGCATAGCCTCCTTAAACATGCAGCAGGGCCATTTCTCAGACTTGGACTTTGACCACCTCCCTCCCTCGTTGTACTGCCAACTAGCCCAAGCTATTATTAAAGTATTTTCTCATTTTTCAACCCCAGCACCTTGGTGTAGGCAGCTGCTTGCCAGCCAAGCACATATTCTCATAATAAAGGGTGTTATTCACACCCAATGCTCACGTCGATTGAATTATTTTACTATAATTTACTGCAGGCAAATTATTATTTTGCAATGCACAGTAGGAAGTGTTTATTGCAATACTATTTTGGTCTTTATACCTCTGTCAAGCATTTCCTGTCTCTGCAAGCTACCGACAGTCTGACTGGTTTTTTGTGGGTATTAGATTGGTGATGTGGTTAGAACAAGTATTTCAAACACTATATCTGCTTCTAATCATTTTAGAGTGGTAGTTACTAACAAAACCATGTGCTGTAAATGTTTATATTTGGATTGGGTGTGCAATCCCATTAAAGTTCCTTTTTGACAGTGAAATTCTCAAAAACAAAACAAACAAAAAAAAATGCTGTTACCCTGACAACTTTAAGTCATCACATGCATGAAAACCATACAAAGAAACCTTTACTAATTGCAGTAGCTTATGGAGCAGAATAAGACAACTGAAGACTGACTTTAATATGTTAGTCAATAAAACATCGTTTCTGCTGATGCTAAAGTGTTACACAGATGCCGAGAAAAAAAATAGTCTATATGTTTAATTTTACAATAAAATAAAATAGAATTTACTAGGTTAAGAAACATTTACTTCATTAAGAAAAGGTTGAAATTCTTTGAGTACAATTCTTGAATGATTCAGAAAGGAGACATCCGCAAGATTTGAAATCAACAGTTTTTTATTGCATTTTGACAAATGACCATGCCCATAATGAAAGGTAATATAATTTGGCCCATGGCCTTGTCCATTGGAGCTCGATAGCCACCCTTATACACTGGCCGAATATGATGTAATGTGTATTGATTTAATTATAACTAATGCCAGCGGGCAGGACAAGTGGCACTCTGGGCCACCTACTCTCTAGACAAGGCACGCTGCAAGGTGGAGGCAGGGGAGGAGGAGGACCAAACAAAGACACAACAAGGAGGTGTATATGAGAGGGCTATTTATAGGAACAGCTTGATTAGTGGGTGGATTCCCCTTTCAGAAACACAACAATTTCCAATTTAGAAAGGAGACATCCGCAAGATTTGAAATGAACAATTCTTTATTGCATTTTGACAAATGACCATGCCCATAATGAAACATTATAATTTGGCCCATTGGAGCTCGATAGCCGCCCCTATACGCTGGCCGAACTATGATGTAATGTATATTGATTGATGATAACTAATGCCAGCGGACAGGGCCATCCTTCCCCAAAATACAGACCCGCTTCGAATGAAAAACATTTATTTGATCTGGGCCTGTCCACTGGACCTCGACAGCCACCACTTTTCCTTACCTGCTCAGGTAAGGAAAAAAACCCTTCTCACCAAAAGGCGACAGGAGGAAACCTTAGGGAATCCATGGCTGAGGGTTACCCTGTAAAAACAGTATGTTATAACCAAGGTATGTGATAACCAGATAACCAAATCAGCACAAAAATCAAAACCTAGTGCAGTACTAATTGATTAATGTACATATACAATGTATGTAGTATAAAGGTTTATTACAGAAGAAACAATATAAAACAATGTAACTAGTACTGCACATTACTATACAGTATGCAACATTTTGTATTTTAATTATTTAATACAATAATTCTGTGTTGCCTTGGATAATGATGGTCAGCTAAATTAATTATAAAAAAAAACAAACATGGAATTAATGTACTGAATAATACTGTACTGTAATTAGTAAAATACACAAATTAATAAAAATAAATACAGTACAGTAATAATAAATTATAGAAATAATAAAACTGATAATAATAATAAGAAGAATAATAAACATTACCATACAAACTGTCAGTTCAGGTACAGTACAGTAATCATTGCCTGTACGCTATTTTAAGAAGTCTTTTAGGTCCTGGCCACATTAGTGTTTTAGAACCAAGTTAAGGGTTCAAAACCTGTTTTAATCGATTTGCATCCACATGAAAAACGGTTCATAACTGAGTTCAACAACCAAGTTTGAAACCTACTCAGGTGGTAGTCTTGAACTCGGTTGTCGGCATAACTGGGTTAGATAAACTCGTTTAACTGTAATCTGGAAGTGAACCGTGTTCGAGTCTGGTCACACAGTATCCTCCGATATCCCCTAATGCTTTGCGGTAGGATGTTGCCATAATCCCCCTGGTTATATGAGACGAGAATAAAAAAGACAAGCCCGAATTAAAATACAGGAGGATTTATTCTTGTCATATTCCATTGGTACAGTCAGATATGCTAATATACTGTATGTAGTACACAAAACTAAAAATGTGTCCAGAACACTTTTTAAATTATCTTAGATCACATCACATATTAGCAAGTTAAAGGTCTATATTTCGACTTTTAATTAAAGAACGTCTTATCCTTTGTGTGAATGCCCATCTAATTTATTTACTATGGCATGGGCATTTTTCCCCCACACAAATGATTCCCCTTGTGATTACTTAAGCACTTTCTTGTAGCGCCTCTGTTTTGCTCCTATGTTCAATGAAAATAAACAACAACATTTACAAGGGGGAAAAAAGAAAGAAGAATGTGTATACGTTACAGTGGTTTCTGGGATACAATCATCCAGCAAAGTGTTTTTTCAACAACAGCTGGGATAAACTAACTCGGTTTCATTACGGCAATCTGGACGCACTAACACTGATCGGCTAGGGTTCAGGTAAATCGGTTTTGAAATCGGTTGTCGATTTTTTTGCTCTAATGTGGACAAGGCCTTAGATGACTGCCTCAACGACTGCTACTTTTTAAACTTGAGCTCTTTGACAACATAATTCTGACTGCTTTCATCCCTTTATAGATGGATGATTGGTTAATTGCAAAGCATATGACATGGTTTATTTAGATTTCCAGAAAGCTTTTGACAAAGTCCCGCATAAAAGATTAATTCTCAAACTGAACATAGTAGGGATTCAAAGAAATGAATGCACATGGATTAGGGAGTGGTTAACATGTAGAAAACAGAAAGTACTGATTAGAGGAGAAACCTCAAAATGGAGCGAGGTAACCAGTGGTGTACTACAGGGATCAGTATTAGGTCCTCTGCTATTCCTAATCTACATTAATGATTTAGATTCTGTTATAGTAAGCAAACTTGTTAAATTTGCAGACGACACAAAAATAGGAGGAGTGGCAAACACTGTTGCAGCAGCAAAGGTCATTCAAAATGATCTAGACAGCATTCAGAACTGGGCAGACACATGGCAAATGACATTTAATAGAGAAAAGTGTAAGGTACTACACGCAGGCAATAAAAATGTGCATTATAAATATCATATGGGAGATACTGAAATTGAAGAAGGAATCTATGAAACAGACCTAGGAGTTTATGTTGACTCAGAAATGTCTTCATTTAAACAATGTGGGGAAGCTATAAAAAAAAAGGCAAACAAGATGCTTGGATATATTGTGAAAAGTGTTGAATTTAAATCAAGGGAAGTAATGTTAAAAACTTTACAATGCATTAGTAAGACCTCATCTAGAATATTGTGTTCAGTTCTGGTCAACTCGTTACAAAAAGGATATTGCTGCTCTGGAAAGGATGCAAAGAAGAGCGACCAGAATTATCCAGGGTTTAAAAGGCATGTCGTATGCAGACAGGCTAAAAGAATTTAATCTATTCAGTCTTGAACAAAGAAGACTATGCCGTGATCTGATTCAAGCATTCAAAATTCTAAAAAGGTTATTGACAATGTCGACCCAGGGGACTTTTTCGACCGAAAAAAAAAAACAAGGACCAAGATTCACAAATGGAGATTAGATAAAGGTTAGATAATGTTTGTAAACGTTCTTATGTTCTTTAAGATTTCTCCAATAATGTACAGGAAGTTTGCACTATCAGAGCACGTACTAAAAGAAGAATTTAATACGATTTTATTTGGTTCCATGATACTGGTTCTTTATATCAGTGTGTATGTTATATCCCAGGTAAGTTGTAGATGGGTTTGACTGTATATATTGTAACACGGCCTCACTCACGGTTGTTCACTTGCCCCTTTAAAATGACAGACCCGACACAGAAATGGAGGTTAAAGCGCTTACATGCACTTTAATTATTACAAAATAAACAAAAACAGAAATAAACACCTGCGTTAACTACACATTTATGCAGGTCCCTGACTAGCTAAGCCGTTTACCTGGCATAAAACAAAACAGTTTAACAAAATAGGCTTACACAATACCTTTTTGTAAGATTAATGACACACAGTCGGGTTCTCCACACAGCAGCAGCCCTGAATGAACTAACTCTGGAGTTTATATGCCCCAGAGAAACAGGTATAGGCAGCTGGCTCTAATTTACAATGATGAGGCCAGCTGCCAAATCAATAAAACAATAAAACAATTAACCATTTGCACGTGTTTTTGGCAGGGATGATTTTAACCCCGTCCCTGCTCTGTTACTATATATATATATATATATATATATATATATATATATATATATATACATATATATATATACATATATATATATATATATATATATATATATATATATATATATATATATATATATATATATATACATATATACACTACCGGTCAAAAGTTTTAGAACACCTCCATTTTTCCAGTTTTTATTGAAATTTACGCAGTTTAATGTCTCAATGTACTCTGAAATTAAAGCATAGAACAAATAAACAATTGGAGAATATTGAAAATTTAATCTAAATTTTTGACTCATCAAAGTAGCCACCTTTTGCAGATATAACAGCCGAACACACTCGTGGCATTCTTTCTACAATGGAAATCAAATATTGTTCGGAAAGTTCTTCCCAACACTGTTGCAGAAGTTTGCTTTCACCCTTCTGTCCAGTTCATACCAAACCAGCTCGATGGGGTTTAAGTCTGGAGACTGTGCTGGCCATTCCATGATTTGAAGCCTACCGTCTTGTTCTTTTCTTCTAAGGTAGTTCTGACATAGCCTGGAGGTATGTTTTGGGTCATTATCTTGCTGTGGGATGAACCCCTGACCAACTAGGTGTATACCAGAGGGTATTGCATGGCGCTGCAAAATGCTGTGGTAGCAGTTTTGATTCAGGGTGCCACTCACTCTGTGCAAGTCGCCGACTCTGGATCCAGCAAAAGAGCCCCAGACCATCACGCTTCCTCCTCCATGTTTGACAGTTGGTGTCACACACCGAGGAACCATCCTTTCGCCTACTCGACGGCGTACAAAAACCCTGCGTGATGAACCAAAGATTTCAAATTTTGATTCATTGGTCCATAAGACCTTCTTCCAGTCTTCAGTAGTCCACTGGTGGTGCTTCATGGCCCAGGCAAGCCTCTTTTTCTTATTTTGCCATCTTAGCAATGGCTTTCTTACTGCCACTCGACCTGTCAAACCTGCAGCTCGAAGTCTTCTCTTCACAGTTGAAACTGAGACTTGCTTACTTCGACCAGTGTTAAGCTGTGCTTGAAGCTGTTGTCCTGTGAGCTGCCTATCATGCAAGCTGTTGACTCTCAGAAACTTGTCTTCTGATTCTGTTGTGGCTTTGGGTCTGCCAGACCTCTTCCTGTCAGAGTTTCCTCCAGTTTCCAAGTGCCTTTTGATGGTGTAGGAAACTGTACTCACTGACACCTTGGCTTTCTTTGCAATTTCTCTAAAGGAAAGACCTACACTTTTAAGGGTTATAATGGTCTGTCTGTCTTCCTTTGTTAATTGCCTTTTTCTCGCCATTATGAGAGCAATATACTACTTCCTGCAGTACAATACTGTCCAAATAATGCTTAAGAGGGTGTAGTAACACAGTCTGTTCCAACACTGCTTTTATACAGACAGAGGGTTTGTAAGTAATCAACAAAAGTTGGGACACCTGTAGGAATTGTTAGCATCAACTTTCAAGGCTTAATTTACTTCCATTGCTGCAGAACAGCTGTAAGTTGTTAACCCATTACTTGTTCCCTGAAAAAGGCCTTTTTGTATAACTCTGAAATGTACATTATTTTTCAGTTTTTGGTAACCTAAACTTTTTTTTTTAACCTCTGGCAGTTTACCGCTTACCTTTGTACCATTTCAGGTTATTCACTGGACTTGAACTGCTTAAATTTCAATAAAAACTGGAAAAATGGGGGTGTTCTTAAACTTTTGACCGGTAGTGTATATATATTTTTTTTTCACTTTCTTTTCCTTTCATTAGTGACATAGTTTTTTGCGCTGCAGTCATTTTTGCGGATGTAAATTTTGTATGCCCCAGAAGTCCATCGCCTGAATGTCTTGATCAGGTATGGAGAAATGTTCCTCGATGCAGCTGAAGTGGCAGAGTAATTATCGGAAGGAAATCCAGTGTGTAGGAGAGATGCACGTAGACTGTCGCAGAACCAATTCCTGGAAACGACTGATCCTTCTAGGGTGAGGAAGAGGGGTTCAGAAGAGCTGGTGTCTGGGCACATCGACAGGTAGCTGGAAAGAGCACAGAAAGGTCAAATGACATAATTTTTTTAAAATAAATATACGTGTACCTCTTTTCTTACCCAGTCAGTCTTGGAATGTTTTAAATGTAAGGAATACATGACCAGAGAATGAAGATGGAGATCTCCGATACAGAGGTCAAATGAGGGATCAAGAGCCTGGGTCCGGGAAGTGATTTTGCTGCACCGGAGGAATCTGCATTATGCAGACATGAACATTGCTTTCAGGAGGCATCTTTGTATGGCGTGAAGTAACCAGAGTGAAGAATGTTGACAAGGGATTCCAGGACTTCTTTAGTAATGGGCAGTTTGGGGGATGGATGACTGGAGCAGGTCGTTGGATGCCTCGTAGCAGCATTTGAATCTGTGGGAAGGATTTTAGGAGGGGGAAACAAAAATCTGATTAGTGAAATTGAAATCCTGATGAGCAGTGCCGTATGGTAGGGAACAGTTGCCACGCTGAATTATAGGTTGCATGGTTACTTTGAGAAACCGAGTTAGCCATTAGATTGAGGTCTGATCGGAAATAAAAGAATCTGAGGAAAGACACTGGTTTAATAGAGAGATCCTTGAAGATTCGGTATGGTACTGATAGAAGGTCTCACAGTAGTTGACTTGACCGAGCAATAGAGGGTCTCACAGTAGTTGACTTGACCGAGCATGACTGAACTGTAATTACCGAAGTGATATTGTAGCATGATAACGTTGTAAGGATGAAAGACACAAAATAGATTGGGAAGCAAAAGAACAATTACGGTAGAATTTTTCAGTATGCAACCTGACTGAAAATGTGATTGCATACCGAATCTGATAACAATTGCCACCCATTATTATTATATGATGCTTGGAAGATGATTAGCCGTTGGTTGGACGCTGTATCACAAATGCGTGTCTCTGAATAGGTGTATGATTTGTACATGATGAGGTCCTTGACAATGGGCAGGAAAATTGGTAGAGAGACGTGCTAGAGAGCCAGTACCGCCACAGACTAGCTTACTGTTAAATATGCTTGCATTTGGAAAATGATTTATTCAGTACAAAAATATACTAGAAAGGACTGTGTTCATGTATGTAGGCATAATATATATATTGTAAAATGAGCCTTGCGGCTCGGGTTCTTTTAGCCCTTTAAAATCAGACTCCGACACAAAAGTATAGTTTTCCAGCGAAGTTGCGCTATTTTTTTAATTTACAAAACACAAACAAACACCTAACTCCGTTTTGGAGCGCTGACTACACAGGTAGGTCCCTGACTAGCTCGCAGGATGGCTACGCCGTTTACCTGCCAAAACAAACACACACAAAAACCACACAGGTTTGACACAGCACTTACCTTCTGTACAACTGCTCGGAGACAGAGCACACTATCTGCCTCCTTCTACTCAGCAGCCCTGAACCAACTAACTGTGAGGCTTATATGCCCCACAGTAACGAGTGTGGGCAGCTGGCACTAATTTGCACTGATCGTGCCAAGCTGCCATAACAATTAACAAATCATTCAAATAAATAAACAAACCCCACACTAATTGTGCATTTGCACATGAATTCCTCCACAGGGAGGAATTAACTCCCTCCCTGCTGTTACTATATATATATATATATATATATATATATATATATATATATATATATATATACACACACACACACATTTTACTTTTCGTATGGAACCCTTTTGTACCCTTTGTACCAGAATGATAGAAGCTTGTTTCTTATTTACATCACTAATAGGTGCTCTTTTGTTGTCAATCAGGGGATAATTAGCAAACTTGTAAAATGTCTAGATGACACAAAGCTTTGGGAGGGCGGCCGTTTTCAGTCACCAAGGAAATACAAAATAATCGTACCTTATTTAAAAAAACTGTTACCTACTGTATACCTGGGAACATCATCTCCTTAATTGCTAAGAAGGATAGAGACCTATTTGACTGCTCTAGTTTTAGACCAGTTTCTCTAACTCTAGCGATTGTAAAATGCTAACAAAAATTCTGGCAAGCAGAATATAAGAACTTTTCAGTAAATATATCCACGTATTATCAATCAAAAATAAATTAATTATCCCTATAGAGTAAACAAAGTCACACCACTTTATGTCCCCATGACAGGACACAGGAAAGCTGAATAAACACACAGGTCCCGCCCTGTTTCGACCTTATTTCTGTTGTCTGAGTGTAACTGCAACACCACACTAGAGGACTGCTGTGAAAAGACCTGCTGAGTATTGTGGTAAATAACACCCCATGTTGCCACAACCTCTATTCACTCCTGTACACAAACAACAAACAAATCATAATTAGCTCCCACAATTCTTAGTTAAGGTCACAGTGATTAACTTGTTCATGTTACTGATGCCTTTAATCTGAATGTACTAATTAGATGTGGTGGGGGATAAATGTCACTGAGGTTACCAATGAGAGCGCTCAAGGCTGTAGGTGCTTGGTTTAAAATAGATATTACTGAGGTATGTCACAGGAAATCTATTAACTGAACAATTACTTTGTCAGACAGCTATGAACATCTGAAGTTACACATCTTCACTCTGTGGTCCATCTTCATCTTTTTTTGTGAGTACTGTATAATCTTTTTAATCATTTACCATTAAATGATAGCATTGCTCAACTGGCCTACTTTTTTATATTTCCTGTTTAATTATCACCACATTGCTGAATATACTAACACTGTGCACTGACCCTTACAGAAGATCTGATGAATGATGTCAGTGAATGACAAAGAGATGCCTTTTGATCTTTTCAGATAAAATCATGTTACGTTTTCCTCCCATAAAATCTGTCTGTCTGCCATATATTAACTAACTATCTGGTACTACATGGATGTTTTGAGATCTCTAAATTGACTGGATAAGATCAGAAAGCCCAACATTACCAAAACTGCTGCATCAGTAGTACCGGTATATTATTTTATTTTGTGTTTGAGTTTGTTTACCGTGATAGGGCTGTAAAGATGTAACATCTCATTTACAATGTTCCATATTCAACCCATTAATCAACATACATGATAATAGTTATTATTGGGGGCTAAAGTTATAAACCACAATGTAGATAGTTATAAGAAACCAAAGGTTGTACTTAGTGAAAACAGAGGCATGGTTTTGGCTATGCTGTTCTGTTCAATCACTGGTTACCACATACAGTATGTTACAGCTTTTTATATGTTTATATTGATGGCACTGAGATGTAGTAAAACCTCTAGAGCAGGGGTTCTCAAACTTTTTTTGCTGGGCCCCCATTTGGAAATGTTTCAGGCTGTGATGACCCCCCACCCCCACCCCGCGGTGCGATATCATATGAAATGACTGTACATCAGTGATTCTGCTAGCAACAACACTTAACAAGTAACACACCCCAGGCAACATCATACTTTGCTCTACTTATCGGCCTGAAGAAACATGTATTTGTGGCAAGCACAATATAGGAGACAGAATTACTCTCCCTCAGCCTAAAGAAACATTTATGTGTGTAAAATAAAATATAAGACCTACATCTCAGACAGTGGTGATTCTAGAGTATAGCACACAGGGGGGCACCAAGGGGGCCCCAGTTTAATTATGGAGGGGCACTTTAGGGGTTCTACAGTGTTTTCACATCTAATAAAACACCCCACAAAAACATCTGTGTTAATTAAAAATAAAAAATCTGCATTAAATGCAGCGGGGAAAAATCACACACACACACACAATTGTATGCCTTCCTACAATTTAGCGAATTCTGAAGTGCCTTGAATCCCCTTAACTTTAGTATTAACTATAAAATAAAAATAAAAACTGCC